>NW_027440331.1:0-134942 GCF_031893055.1 Leptodactylus fuscus
ATTCTAAGAAAGGTCAGAAATCAGTCCAGAACTACATGGGAGGATCTTGTCAATGACCTGAAGAGAGATGGGACCTGAGTCTCCAAGATTTCCATAAGTAACACACTACACAGTCATGGATTAAAATCCTGTAGGACACGCAAGGTCGCCCTTCTCATGCCAGCACATGTCCAGGCCTGTTTGAAGCTTACCAATGACCTTCTGGATAATCCAGAGGAAAGATGGGAGAAGGTCATGTGGTCAGATGAGACCAAAATAGAACTTTTTGATATCAAGTCCACTCACCGTGTTTGGAGAAAGAAGAAGGATAAGTACAACCCAAAGAATACCTTCCCAATCATAAAAGCAGAGGGTGGAAACATCATACTTTGGGGGGTGCTATTCTTCAAAAGGGGACAGGACAGCGCCGTGCTGAAGGAAAGATGGATGGGGCCATGTATCACATCAGTCAAAAGCTCATTCCATAGCAGTTGGTGGTATGGTCTTACAATATACCTGCAACATCTGGTGTTCTTGGCTGATGATGTAATTCATAAACACATGTGACCCACCAGTTATTTCTGAAGGAACTTACAACTTCTTATGAAAAACTGGAATTTATTGAAACCTTCATGAAAAGTAGATACAGGAAAAATGTACAGAATAATAGATATATCAGTCAGTTCTATTAGGCCTAAATAATTGAAGATGTCCATAGTTAGGTCTTCATTCTTAGTGGTATATATAGTATTCAGTGATCTTCATCTGTGCCTCTTCTCCCCCAGCATCTCCTGAGTGTAGCCGCAAGACTAAGCCCCTCACATGTGTGTCTGTCATGTCTGTTTATACCATTGGACAATGTGCTGAAGGAGCTTACAAACTACTATATATGGATAACACATACCTCCCAACTTTTGAAGAACTGAAAGAGGGACAAAATGTGTGGCGCGCGTAGCGCGCCGCGGCAAAATTAACCCCACCCACTTTTGTGTTGTCTCCGCCCACTCTTTAATTTTTCATGTGCCCGCACACAGTATAATCCTCCTACAGTCACCCGTAAATTATATGTCCCCCCTCTATCTCTCCCCCAGTTTCATATACACCCTTCATCTGCCCCCAGTTTCATGTTCCTCTTCCATCTCTGCCCCCAGATTCATGTTCCTCCATCTCTGCCCCCAGATTCATGTCCCCCATCTCTGCCCCCAGATTCATGTCCCCACATCTCTGCCCCCAGATTCATGTCCCTCCATCTCTGCCCCAGATTCATGTCCCTCCATCTCTTCCCCCAGATTCATGTTCCTCCATCTCTGCCCCCAAATTCATGTCCTCTCCATCTCTGCCCCCAGATTCATGTCCCCCATCTCTGCCCCCAGATTCATGTCCCCACATATCTGCCCCCAGATTCATGTCCCTCCATCTCTGCCCCCAGATTCATGTCCCTCCATCTCTGCCCCAGATTCATGTCCCTCCATCTCTTCCCCCAGATTCATGTCCCTCCATCTCTGCCCCAGATTCATATCCCCCATCTCTGCCCCCAGATTCATGTCCCCACATCTCTGCCCCCAGATTCATGTCCCTCCATCTCTGCCCCCAGATTCATGTCCCTCCATCTCTGCCCCAGATTCATGTCCCTCCATCTCTTCCCCCAGATTCATGTCCTCCATCTCTGCCCCCAGATTCATGTCCCCACATCTCTGCCCCTAGATTCATGTCCCCACATCTCTGCCCCCAGTTTCATGTCCACTCCATCTCTGCCCCCAGATTCATGTCCACTCCATCTCTGCCCCCAGATTCATGTCCCCTCCATCTCTGCCCCCAGATTCATGTCCCCTCCATCTCTGCCCCCAGATTCATGTCCCCTCCATCTCTGCCCTCAGATTCATGTCCCTCCATCTCTGCCCCTAGATTCATGTCCCCACATCTCTGCCCCCAGATTCATGTCCCCTCCATCTCTGCCCCCAGATTCATGTCCCCTCCATCTCTGCCCCCAGTTTCATGTCCCTCCATCTCTGCCCCTAGATTCATGTCCCCACATCTCTGCCCCCAGTTTCATGTCCACTCCATCTCTGCCCCCAGATTCATGTCCCCACATCTCTGCCCCCAGTGTCATGCCGTCCTCTCCTTCATCTGCCCCCAGGTTCACGTTCCACCTCCACATTAAACTTACCTTCTCCTCCGCTCCCTCGCCGCTCTCTGCCCGCCTCTCTCGCTGACACATGCGGCTGAAGGAAGGAGCTGACACAGGTCAGCTCCTCGCTTCCCCGCTGCCCACCTCTCTCCCTGACACATGCGGCTGAAGCTGCTCGCGTGCTCGCTTCGCCGCTGCGTCTCTCTCTCGCTGACACATGTGGCTGAAGCGAGGAGCTAACCTGTGTCAGCTCCTCGCTTCGCCGCTGCTGCCGGCTCCTGGCTTGTACATCGCGTCTACAAGCCAGGAGCCGGCGGCAGCGGCGAAGCGAGGAGCTGACACAGGTCAGCTCCTCGCTTCAGCCGCATGTGTCAGCGAGAGACGCAGCGGCGAAGCAAGCACGCGAGCAGCTTCAGCCGCATATGTGTCAGGGAGAGAGGCGGGCAGCGGGGAAGCGAGGAGCTGATCTGTGTCAGCTCCTTGCTTCAGCCGCGTATGTGTTCAACTCAGATCGGCGTCCTCTGGACGCCGATCTGAGTTGAAATCGGGACATACCTCCCTCCAACCGGGACCGCGGGACATGTCACCCAAATCGTGACTGTCCCGCGGAAATCGGGACGGTTGGGAGGTATGATAACATCAATATAACTCACCCCGACACACTCATGTGTACTAAAATAGAAGTCAGAGTATAAAATGAACTCCTATACATACCATGAATATTGTATGATATGTAAAAATGCCATGTGTCAGTAAGAGTCATACAAGGAGGTTTTATGATAAAGCACATCTGGGATCGCACTGCCATTACTTCTGCTTCCTGGATTTGTCTGTGACAGATGTATATGAAGAGTTTACATAGAATATTCCCCCAGGAATAAGATCATCATTGTAAATAACCACAGAACGCTCTGTTACTTCTATCTTCTATCTATTACATTCTAACATAGACATGTAATGGGGAAAGAGGAAGGAGGTTTTTGTACGGCTCTGTATCACTGTGTGAGAGGGAGGCTTCTACCCTGCATACAGTAATAATCTGCTGCATCTTCTTCTGTCACTGGTGAGATTGTTAGTTTGTAGTTAGTATAAGAAGATCCATCACTAACACCAGTGAACCGCTCTGGGACTCCTGTATGTCGGGCGGTTGCAGAATAGATAAGAAGCTGTGGCCGTTCTCCTGGTTTCTGTTGGTACCAGGATATAGCATTACCCGTCCAAGAACTGGTTGTAACTGAGATGGTGACTGAATCTCCGGGGGACACAGACATATAATCTGTAGTTGGAGTCAGCACAATCTCTCCACAGGATCCTGAGGATTAGAAGAGACATATTCATTATTGATACATGTCGGGATCTATTCCTAGAAATCCTGATCTGATGATGGATCCCACTGTATAGATTTCTCTACACACAATCCTGATCCAAATCTCTCACCCTGAATAGAAATGAAGATCACAGCCAGCAGATAACTGCCAGAAACCATCTTGATGTTTGTGGAGTGTCAGATACAAAGTATAAGATGAGACAATGTGTAGAATGAGATGTATATAGAGAGTGACAGGGGGAGGTTACAGGAGACCCCCAGAGACTGGCTATGGAAATAAGAGACAGACAGACAAATTCTGGTTTCCGCTCTCAGACCTTTCAGCAGCAGTTTCCAGCAGTCGGCAGGAGATATAAGAGCAGAGAACTGAAAACCTGTTTATTCTTCGTCAGGAGTTTTCTTTGATAAGTGAGAAGAAGACAAAGGAGATTCTACAAGATCCCAGATGGAATACACTGGATCTAATAATACATCTGGGCTATTATCCTGTATCTTTCACATGGTAACAAGTCCAGTAATAATGGGATTAGCAGAAAGTTATCAGCCCAATACTGAATGTAAATTCCTGGGATTATACAGGATATGATGGATGATACATAATGGAAGGATCTCTCTAGAATAGACAGGTTTTATTCTTCTTTACCACTTTTTTTCTGTTTTGCCCCCCACACAGACCATTGCCTGCTTACTACAGATGGTCCAGCTTTGATATTTGCCAGAGATGAGATTAACAATAATCCGAATATGTTACCAAATATAACTGTGGGACACCATGTGACTGATTCCTGTAACAGTGTGAATAAGGCCATAGAGAATGTGTTACAGATTTTATCGGACTTAGTTCCTAATTATTCCTGCGCTGATCATTACAGATTGTTCGCTGTTATTGGGGATCAGACATCAGATATCTTTACACATATCAAACATTTTGCATATTTCTGGTTACCACAGGTAAGAATTATGGGGTAAAACTGAGTATTCACATAGATAGGAATTACAATAAAATCTGTAAGATTCTCTGCACCAGCTGGAGAAACAGCACAACAGTGTCCAATACATGGAAACAGTCACCATTATTTGGCACACTCCATGTTTACTCCAAAAAATGTAACTTTTACCTATTTCCCACCGCACTTGTCTTGCCTCTCTCTGTAAGAGTTTTTGGTCGAAATCACCCCCGGGTAATGGACATACAATTCCAATCCCCTGAAAGCTGATCTTGGAAGCATCCCCACCATGTTGGTGCCACACATGCCGTATAACAGTGGTATCTTCTTGGCGATAAATGTTGGTGACAGGCTCCCTCACCCTCCTGCGGAGTTCCCTGATGGTCTCGCCAACATACTGAACTCCGCAGGAGAAGTTATGGGGCAGATCACCCCTTCTGTCTGACGATGAATAAAACTAATGTTCTTGTACCATTTCTTCGTAGTCATACTTGTAAACGATTCACTTAAATTCATAAAACTACAAGCGCGACACGAGCCTCAGGAGTAAGTACCGGCAACCCCCCTTCTTGTCTTTCTAGCCACGTATCAGAATTGTCCGGAGCCAAATATCTGTGCACCAGTTCTGATCTGCATTATGCTACAGGCAGACTCATTCTGACACTTAGTCTATGTTATTGAGGAATGAGCTTATTAGCAATCGCCTTTCCTAGGGCTCCCGTTTTATGAGGATTTGGGTTATTACCGCTACTTATTTGGTGAGGGGCAATAGTGGCAGTATCTGGGTTTATTGCCCTGTGACAATATATCCATTAGTAACAGTGGTGCGGTGATCTCCTTATCCCAGCTCTGTTTTACAGTATGAGGACCTTTTCTGTATTTTGGTTTCTGTTAGTTTGGGGGATAGATTTTTAACATAGTTTCTAAATAAAGAAATATTTTTTAATCTGTCCTTTCATTAGGGCGACTCTCCTATTCCATCTGCTGTAATGAATTGCAATGATTTAGCATTGTAACACATTACATTACAGATCAGACCCCCAGGGGTGTAAGACAACCAGGGGATCTAATAACTACAATTACACAATGAAATAAGAAGAATTAAACATTTCCATCAGCCCCTTCTCCTAGAACACAGATAATAAGGAACTGATAATGGGAAACATTTACACATTAGGTATCACTGTGTCCGAAAATGTCCCGTCTACAATCTAATAGGAATAGTTTTCCCATAATGTGAGCGCTGTAGAGCGAAGAGAAGAGAACTGACATTTTTTTTCATTGTTTTGCTTCTAATAAAAGTTTGGATTAGAAATGAGCGAACAGTGTTCTATCGAACTCATGTTCGATCGGATATTAGGCTGTTCGGCATGTTCGAATCGAATCGAACACCGCGTGGTAAAGTGCGCCATTACTCGATTCCCCTCCCACCTTCCCTGGCGCCTTTTTTGCTCCAATAACAGCGCAGGGTAGGTGGGACAGGAACTACGACACCGGTGACGTTGAGAAAAGTAGGCAAAACCCATTGGCTGCCGAAAACATGTGACCTCTAATTTAAAAGAACAGCGCCGCCCAGCTTCGCGTCATTCTGAGCTTGCAATTCACCGAGGACGGAGGTTTCCGTCCAGCTAGCTAGGGCTTAGATTCTGGGTAGGCAGGGACAGGCTAGGATAGGAAGGAGAAGACAACCACAACAGCTCTTATAAGAGCTAAATTCCAGGGAGAAGCTTGTCAGTGTAACGTGGCACTGACGGGCTCAATCGCCGCAACCCAGCTTTCCCAGGATCCTGAATGGAATACACTGTCAGTGTATTCCCGTATACCCGATATATACCCCGATACCCGTTCCAACGGTGTGTCCCCCCACCTTCACCCCAGAAATACCCTGCAAGTCCCCTAGCAATAGAATTGGCGCTATATACACCCACAATTTTTACTACTGGTATACAGTGCCATTGTCTGACTGGGAATTCAAAGAATATATTGGGAATACAAATACCCTCATTTCTTGCTACTGCCATATAGTGCCAGTTTCTGACTGGTAATTCAAAGAATATATTGGGGTTACGTGCACCCACAATTTTTACTACTGGTATACAGTGCCATTGTCTGACTGGGAATTCAAAGAATATATTGGGAATACAAATACCCTCATTTCTTGCTACTGCCATATAGTGCCAGTGTCTGACTGGGAATTCAAAGAATATATTGGGGTTACGTGCACCCACAATTTTTACTACTGGTATACAGTGCCATTGTCTGACTGGGAATTCAAAGAATATATTGGGGTTATAAATACCCTCATTTCTTGCTACTGCCATATAGTGCCAGTTTCTGACTGGTAATTCAAAGAATATATTGGGGTTACGTGCACCCACAATTTTTACTACTGGTATACAGTGCCATTGTCTGACTGGGAATTCAAAGAATATATTGGGAATACAAATACCCTCATTTCTTGCTACTGCCATAGAGTGCCAGTGTCTGACTGGGAATTCAAAGAATATATTGGGAATACAAATACCCTCATTTCTTGCTACTGCCATATAGTGCCAGTGTCTGACTGGGAATTCAAAGAATATATTGGGGTTACGTGCACCCACAATTTTTACTACTGGTATACAGTGCCATTGTCTGACTGGGAATTCAAAGAATATATTGGGAATACAAATACCCTCATTTCTTGCTACTGCCATATAGTGCCAGTGTCTGACTGGGAATTCAAAGAATATATTGGGGTTACGTGCACCCACAATTTTTACTACTGGTATACAGTGCCATTGTCTGACTGGGAATTCAAAGAATATATTGGGGTTATAAATACCCTCATTTCTTGCTACTGCCATATAGTGCCAGTTTCTGACTGGTAATTCAAAGAATATATTGGGGTTACGTGCACCCACAATTTTTACTACTGGTATACAGTGCCATTGTCTGACTGGGAATTCAAAGAATATATTGAGGGTTATAAATACCCTCATTTCTTGCTACTGCCATATAGTGCCAGTTTCTGACTGGTAATTCAAAGAATATATTGTGGTTACGTGCACCCACAATTTTTACTACTGGTATACAGTGCCATTGTCTGACTGGGAATTCAAAGAATATATTGGGGTTATAAATACCCTCATTTCTTGCTACTGCCATATAGTGCCAGTGTCTGACTGGGAATTCAAAGAATATATTGGGGTTACGTGCACCCACAATTTTTACTACTGGTATACAGTGCCATTGTCTGACTGGGAATTCAAAGAATATATTGGGGTTATAAATACCCTCATTTCTTGCTACTGCCATATAGTGCCAGTGTCTGACTGGGAATTCAAAGAATATATTGGGGTTACGTGCACCCACAATTTTTACTACTGGTATACAGTGCCATTGTCTGACTGGGAATTCAAAGAATATATTGGGGTTATAAATACCCTCATTTCTTGCTACTGCCATATAGTGCCAGTGTCTGACTGGGAATTCAAAGAATATATTGGGGTTACGTGCACCCACAATTTTTACTACTGGTATACAGTGCCATTGTCTGACTGGGAATTCAAAGAATATATTGGGAATACAAATACCCTCATTTCTTGCTACTGCCATATAGTGCCAGTGTCTGACTGGGAATTCAAAGAATATATTGGGGTTACGTGCACCCACAATTTTTACTACTGGTATACAGTGCCATTGTCTGACTGGGAATTCAAAGAATATATTGGGAATACAAATACCCTCATTTCTTGCTACTGCCATATAGTGCCAGTGTCTGACTGGGAATTCAAAGAATATATTGGGGTTACGTGCACCCACAATTTTTACTACTGGTATACAGTGCCAATTTCTAACTAGGAATTCAAAATGCGCAAGGCTCCCGGAAAGGGACGTGGACGAGGCCGTGGGCGAGGTCGGGGGAATGGTTCTGGGGAGCAAGGTAGCAGTGAAGCCACAGGGCGTCCCGTGCCTACTCCTGTGGGGCAGCAAGCATTGCGCCACTCCACAGTGCCAGGGTTGCTTGCCACATTAACTAAACTGCAGGGTACAAACCTTAGTAGGCCCGAGAACCAGGAACAGGTCTTGCAATGGCTGTCAGAGAACGCTTACAGCACATTGTCCAGCAGCCAGTCAGACTCTGCCTCCTCTCCTCCTATTACCCAACAGTCTTGTCTTCCTTCCTCCCAAAATTCCGAAGCTTTACAGAACAATAACCCAAACTGTCCCTGCTCCCCAGAGCTGTTCTCCGCTCCTTTCATTGTCCCTCAACCTGCCTCTCCACGTCACGATTCCACGAACCTAACAGAGGAGCATCTGTGTCCAGATGCTCAAACACTAGAGTCTCCTCCATCTCCGTTCGATTTGGTGGTGGATGACCAGCAACCCACCCTCATCGACGATGATGTGACGCAGTTGCCGTCAGGGCATCCAGTTGACCGGCGCATTGTGCGGGAGGAGGAGATGAGACAGGAGTTGGAAGAGGAAGTGGTGGATGATGAGGACACTGACCCGACCTGGACAGGGGGGATGTCAAGCGGGGAAAGTAGTGTGGATGTTGAGGCAGGTGCAGCACCAAAAAGGGTAGCTAGAGGCAGAGGCAGAGGTCAGCAGCTTAGGCGAAGCCAGGCCACACCCGGAATCTCCCAAGATGTTCCAGTTCGTACCCAGCCCCGAAAAACTCCCACCTCGAGGGCACGTTTCTCGAAGGTGTGGAGTTTTTTCAAGGAATGCGCCGAGGACAGATATAGTGTTGTCTGCACAATTTGCCTCTCGAAATTGATTAGGGGCTCTGAGAAGAGCAACCTGTCCACCACTTCAATGCGCCGTCATTTGGAATCCAAGCACTGGAATCAGTGGCAGGCAGCAACGGCAGGACAAAGGCCGCCTGACGTTCACGCCACTGCCACTGCCTCTGCCACTGCCTCTGCCTCTGCCACTGCCACTGCTGACTGTGCTGGCGATGCACTCCAGAGGACGAGCCAGGACACCACTTCATCTGCCTCCGCCACTTTGTTGACTTCTACCTCATCCTCCCCTGGTCCTGTCTTATCTCCTTCTCCTGCACCATCAAAGGCACCATCAGGCGTTTCTTTACAACAACCCACCATCTCTCAGACATTGGAGCGGCGGCAGAAATACACTGCTAACCACCCACACGCGCAAGCCTTGAACGCCAACATCGCTAAACTGCTGGCCCAGGAGATGTTGGCGTTCCGGCTTGTTGAAACTCCCGCCTTCCTGGACCTGATGGCAACTGCGGCACCTCGCTATGCCGTCCCTAGCCGTCACTACTTCTCCCGGTGTGCCGTCCCCGCCTTGCACCAGCACGTGTCACTCAACATCAGGCGGGCCCTTAGTTCCGCGCTTTGCACAAAGGTCCACTTGACCACCGACGCGTGGACAAGTGCATGCGGACAGGGACGCTACATTTCACTGACGGCACACTGGGTGAATGTAGTTGAGGCTGGGACTGCTTCCCAAACTGGCCCGGTGTACCTCGTCTCCCCGCCTAACATTCCTGGCAGGGACACGAGAAGAACACCCCCCTCCTCCTCCTCCTCTACCGCCTCCTCCTCCGCCACCGCCTCCTCCTCCGCCACCGCCTCCTCCTCCGCTGTTAGATTGACCCCAGCTACGAGTTGGAAACGTTGCAGCACTGGCGTTGGTAGACGTCAGCAGGCTGTGCTGAAGCTGATCAGCTTGGGGGACAGACAGCACACTGCCTCCGAGGTGAGGGATGCCCTCCTCGATGAGACGGCAATATGGTTTGAGCCGCTGCACCTGGGCCCAGGCATGGTCGTTTGTGATAACGGCCGGAACCTGGTAGCAGCTCTGGAGCTTGCCGGACTCCAACATGTTCCATGCCTGGCCCACGTCTTCAACCTAGTGGTGCAACGTTTCCTAAAGAGCTACCCCAATGTTCCAGAGCTACTGGTGAAAGTGCGGCGCATGTGCGCCCACTTTCGCAAGTCGACAGTAGCCGCTGCTAGCTTAAAATCTCTCCAGCAACGCCTGCATGTGCCACAACACCGGCTTTTGTGCGACGTCCCCACACGCTGGAACTCAACGTTTCAGATGTTGAATAGAGTGGTTGAGCAGCAGAGACCTTTGATGGAATACCAGCTACAAAACCCTAGGGTGCCACAAAGTCAGCTGCCTCAGTTTCTCATCCATGAGTGGCCATGGATGAGAGACCTTTGTGACATCCTACGGGTGTTTGAGGAGTCCACAAGGAGGGTGAGCTCTGAGGATGCGATGGTGAGCCTTACAATCCCGCTCTTGTGTGTTCTGAGAGAATCCCTGATTGACATCAGGGATAACTCAGATCACACAGAGGAGTCAGGGATAGCATCCGATCCGTCACAGCTGGAGAGTAGGTCCACACATCTGTCCGCTTCATCGCGTTTAATGGAGGAGGAGGAGGAGGAGGAGGAGGAGGAGGAAGAAGAGTTGTCCGATGATGTGATGGTGATACAGGAGGCTTCCGGGCAACTTCGAATCGTCCCATTGTTGCAGCGCGGATGGGTAGACATGGAGGATGAGGAGGAAATGGAGATTGAACTTTCCGGTGGGGCCAGAGGAGTCATGCCAACTAACACTGTGGCAGACATGGCTGAGTTCATGTTGGGGTGCTTTACAACCGACAAGCGTATTGTCAAAATCATGGAGGACAACCAGTACTGGATCTTTGCTATCCTTGACCCCCGGTATAAAAACAACATCTTGTCTTTTATTCCGGTAGAGGGGAGGGCCAATCGCATCAATGCTTGCCACAGGCAATTGGTGCAGAATATGATGGAGATGTTTCCAGCATGTGACGTTGGCGGCAGGGAGGACAGTTCCTCCAGTAGGCGACCAAGTTCTCACCGGTCCACACAAACGAGGGGCACACTGTCTAAGGTCTGGGACACCTTGATGGCACCCCCTCGCCAAAGTGCCGCCACAGAGGGTCCTAGTGTCACCAGGCGTGAGAAGTATAGGCGCATGTTGCGGGAATACCTTTCCGACCACAGCCCTGTCCTCTCCGACCCCTCTGCGCCCTACACGTATTGGGTGTCGAAGTTGGACCTGTGGCTTGAACTTGCCCTATATGCCTTGGAGGTGCTGTCCTGTCCTGCCGCCAGCGTCCTATCTGAGTGGGTGTTCAGTGCAGCCGGTGGCATCATCACTGACAAGCGCACCCGTCTGTCAGCTGAGAGTGCCGACCGGCTCACTTTGATAAAAATGAACCACCACTGGATAGAGCCTTCATTTTTGTGCCCACCTGTGTAAAGCACCCCAACATGAAACTCCATGTCTGTACTCAACCTCTCCAATTCCTCCGCATCCTCATACTCATCCACCATAAGCGTTGCACAATTCTGCTAATACTAGGCTCCCTCCAACATGATTTCCCCCAACTCTGCTGGTTAGAGGCTCCCTCCACCCTGATTTCCACCAACTCTGCTGGTTAGAGGCTCCCTCCACCCTGCTTTCCCACAACTCTGCTGGTTAGAGGCTCCCTCCACCATGAATTGGTCCAAACTGGGGTTTTTAGAGGCTCCCTCCACCATGAATTTGCCAAAACTGGGCTGTTTAGAGGCTCCCTCCACCATGAATTGGTCCAAATTGGGGTTTTTAGAGGCTCCCTCCACCATGAATTTGCCCAAACTGGGCTGGTTAGAGGCTCCCTCCACCATGAATTGGTCCAAACTGGGCTGGTTAGAGGCTCCCTCCACCATGAATTGGTCCAAATTGGGGTTTTTAGAGGCTCCCTCCACCATGAATTGGTCCAAACTGGGCTGTTTAGAGGCTCCCTCCACCATGAATTGGTCCAAACTGGGGTTTTTAGAGGCTCCCTCCACCATGAATTGGTCCAAACTGGGCTGGTTAGAGGCTCCCTCCACCATGAATTGGTCCAAACTGGGTTTTTTAGAGGCTCCCTCCACCATGAATTGGTCCAAACTGGGGTTTTTAGAGGCTCCCTCCACCATGAATTGGTCCAAACTGGGGTTTTTAGAGGCTCCCTCCACCATGAATTGGTCCAAACTGGGGTTTTTAGAGGCTCCCTCCACCATGAATTGGTCCAAACTGGGGTTTTTAGAGGCTCCCTCCACCATGAATTGGTCCAAACTGGGCTGGTTAGAGGCTCCCTCCACCATGAATTTGCCCAAACTGGGCTGTTTAGAGGCTCCCTCCAGCATGAATTGGTCCAAACGGGGGTTTTTAGAGGCTCCCTCCACCATGAATTTGCCCAAACTGGGGTTTTTAGAGGCTCCCTCCACCATGAATTGGTCCAAACGGGGGTTTTTAGAGGCTCCCTCCACCATGAATTTGCCCAAACTGGGCTGGTTAGAGGCTCCCTCCACCATGAATTTGCCCAAACTGGGCTGTTTAGAGGCTCCCTCCACCATGAATTGGTCCAAACTGGGCTGTTTAGAGGCTCCCTCCACCATGAATTGGTCCAAACTGGGTTTTTTAGAGGCTCCCTCCACCATGAATTGGTCCAAACTGGGGTTTTTAGAGGCTCCCTCCACCATGAATTGGTCCAAACTGGGGTTTTTAGAGGCTCCCTCCACCATGAATTTGCCCAAACTCTGCTGGTTAGAGGCTCAATCCACCCTGATTTTCAAAACAAATGTTGGTGCCAACCTCAACTTACTACAAGGGCCAAATTCACTGCTGGTGACAAGCTCTCCTCACTGCAAGTGCCAAATACACATGTTTCAAGGTGTTTTCCTACTGTCAGAGAGGTGGTATTGAGTGTGTAAAGTGTGTAGTTGTTAGGCTGTGATGTTGGGGTAATAGAGGGTCTTTGGTGTGTTAGATGCCCCCAGACATGCTTCCCCTGCTGTCCCAGTGTCATTCCAGAGGTGTTGGCATCATTTCCTGTGGTGTCATAGTGGACTTGGTGACCCTCCAGACACGGATTTGGGTTTCCCCCTTAACGAGTATATGTTCCCCATAGACTATAATGGGGTTCGAAACCCGTTCGAACACACGAACAGTGAGCGGCTGTTCGATTCGAATTTCGAACCTCGAACATTTTAGTGTTCGCTCATCTCTAATCGTTATGCAATATTCACAATGCTGCATTAGCTCTATGAACTCCTGGCACACCGTGCCCTTATTAAAGATGGTGGATAAAGATTATTCAGCATGCTCAATGGCCATTGCCCTAAGGTGACATAGAGTGCTCTTAACAAAGATGGAGAATAGGGATTATTGAGCATGCTCAGTAAGAGTTGCCCATAGTTGGGAGGGTAAGTATACTGAATTGCACCAGCAGGGGCAGTGAATGAAAGTCAAGGTGGAATCGCCCTTAGTAATGAAAGGTAAGTACAACAAGTAAGGAGAAAAAAAGAGATATATATATATATGTAATTATTATGAACCATGGATGAATTATTGTATGTTTAAGCAGAATATAGTTTTATATCAGGGTAATACTAGCAAGAATAGACAAAAATAAAGTTATTAAAAATATGCCAAATCTGTTTTCAAATTAAGTCCTGCGGGATATCCAGTATTTAGAGAAAAAATCCAGTGTGCCTCCCTCTTGTACAGTTTGTGTTACCAGTTACCCCCGGGAGGGGGTCTGGCAGCAGCTTCTATGGCATGTAATTGGAAGAAGTTAGTGTTCCCACCATGTACATCAAAAAAATGTTTGGATACTCCAGATCTACGTACAGCACCTGGATTGATGTTCAGCAATTCTTGTTTTCAAGGGTCTAGAGGTATATCTATATCACTGGACATGGGTACACCAAAATTTTCTTTAAACACACTCAAGGGTGCCCTCTAAATTAAAACGTAACTTTTAATGGTACTAAATGTACTAAAATTAAGACGTCAGAACTTGTGTTACAAGGTGCAGAGTAGTGATTTAAAATGACACAAACTATCACCGAACGTGATTACTCAGTGCTCGTTCACATCTGCGCCCGGTCTCCGTTCATACAGATTTCCGTTTCCTGCACAAAACAGAGCGGAGCAGGAGACAGAAAGCTGCAGGACTCTTTCATTTGAATGGGTTTGAAAGATGTCCGGCCGTGATCGCCAGTGAGTGTTTTATGCTCTCCGCCGCAAAACCGTTTTTTTTAAAACCGGACACAGAGTCGGACATGCAGTACTATGTGTCCGGTTTAAAAAAAAAACGGTTTTGTGATGGAGAGCATAAAACGTTCATCGGCGCTGCTTTCCGTCTTCTGCATGCACTTCCCCTCATTCACTTCGATGCAAATGTGTGACAGGCATAAAAAAAAAAAGCCTTAAAATGGACAATTATGTTGTTCATGAGAATAATATTGTACATTGAGGTTTTATGATAAAGCACATCTGGGATCGCACTGCCATTACTTCTGCTTCCTGGATTTGTCTGTGACAGATGTATATGAAGAGTTTACATAGAATATTCCCCGAGGAATAAGATCATCATTGTAAATAACCACAGAACGCTCTGTTACTTCTATCTTCTATCTATTACATTCTAACATAGACATGTAATGGGGAAAGAGGAAGGAGGTTTTTGTACGGCTCTGTATCACTGTGTGTAAGGTGTGCTATAACCCTGCATACAGTAATAATCTGCTGCATCTTCTTCTGTCACTGGTGAGATTGTTAGTTTGTAGTTGGTATAAGAAGATCCATCACTAACACCAGTGAACCGCTCTGGGACTCCTGTATGTCTGCTGCCTGCATACATAAGAAGCTTTGGCCGTTCTCCTGGTTTCTGTTGGTACCAGGCTATAGCATTTCCTGTGTATTCACTGGTTGTAACTGAGATGGTGACTGTATCTCCGGAGGACACAGAGATAGAACCTGGAGTCTGAGTCACCACAATCTCTCCACAGGATCCTGAGGATTAGAAGAGACATATTCATTATTGATACATGTCGGGATCTATTCCTAGAAATCCTGATCTGATGATGGATCCCACTGTATAGATTTCTCTACACACAATCCTGATCCAAATCTCTCACCCTGAATAGAAATGAAGATCACAGCCAGCAGATAACTGCCAGAAACCATCTTGATGTTTGTGGAGTGTCAGATACAAAGTATAAGATGAGACAATGTGTAGAATGAGCTGTATATAGAGAGTGACAGGGGGAGGTTACAGGAGACCCCCAGAGACTGGCTATGGAAATAAGAGACAGATAGACAAATTCTGGTTTCCACTCTCAGACCTTTCAGCAGCAGTTTCCAGCAGTCGGCAGGAGATATAAGAGCAGAGAACTGAAAACCTGTTTATTCTTCACCAGGAGTTTTCTTTGATAACTGAGAAGAAGACAAAGGAGATTCCACAAGATCCCAGATGGAATACACTGGATCTAATAATACATCTGGGCTATTATCCTGTATATTTCACATGGTAACAAGTCCAGTAATAATAGGATTAGCAGAAAGTTATCAGCCCAATACTGAATGTAAATTCCTGGGATTATACAGGATATGATGGATGATACATAATGGAAGGATCTCTCTAGAAATGTCTGACAAACCCTTTCAGGTCTTTCTTTAATCCATTCAGGATTCTTATCTATTAGCCAGAACTGAGAGCAGCCAAAAAGATCCTGGAGGACCCTACTTATTGCTGGACTGGATTACACTGGTGTGAATGGACACTATGTAATGCTTTATTTATCCTGTGGTGGCGCTGTAGGCACATCACACAATTGTCACCAGGGTTCTACAATTTGATATCAAAAGCCTTGAAAAGCAGCAATTCCCCCTCCCCACTGGGTGGTCACACATAGTCACATATAGGATAGTTACCAGATCTCTATGTGATAACCCCATTAATAGATTGTTGATTAACCCCTTCTTACACAGCACCATAAATGTATAGCAGGGTAATTGTATATCTATTTCTACATGAGAATTACTATATCTGATTCTGATCACTCTCAGCTTTAGGAGCAGATGTCATAGAGGTGACAGGTCATAGGAAGCTTCCTGACTTCCTGGTATGTTGAGGCCACTTACACTACTGTATATACTGTACATGAGATTACTAATGCACTTATATATCATTATTACTAGGTATCTTTAGAGCACTATTTTTTTACATGGGGCTTTACATTTGAGAAGGAATTTACATACAAACACAAAATACACAAAAACTAGAAAAATAGAGTAACATAGTGACCACAGTGGGATAGAGGGCCCTGCTAGCAAGAGCTTACAATCTATAAGGGAAAGGGGCAGAGAGAGTAGGAGGGGGTAGAAGCTGTTCATATGGCGTTGTGGAAGCAGCAGGGTTAATGGAGGTTGTAGGCTTTCCTGAAGAGATGAGTCTTTAGGGTTGTTCTTCAAGGTTGTGACTATGGAGGACAGTCTTCTGTATCAGGGTGGAGAGATCTAGGGTATAGGGGAAGCGCGGGAGAAGGTTTGGAGCTGGTTATGTTAAGAGCAGATAAGAGCAGAGCGAAGAAGGAGATATTGAGAGCGTCAGAGATTACATGTGGGGAGGTAGCGGGATATTAGGTCAGAGATATATGGAGGGGGTTGGATATAATATTAAGGAGTCCAAGTCACCATTTGTTATATGGCTATAAATCAATGTGAGATGAGAGGAGATGAGGAGAGATTCATCTGTTAACTTTTTCTCACTGTAGTCTGTGTCTTCTTCTTGCCCCCACCTGCCTGCTGCGGGGGCTGCCTGGGGTATATTTCTATCCTCTGGTGCCCAGGAGTAAATCTCACTGTGTGTACACAGATATCCGGTGCAGGAGTCTTATGTAGAGTGTGCCGAGTGCAGAAAACCTCTGGTGCAGGAGTCAGACCTCAGAAGTGCCGCCATACAGTGTAGGGAACACCTGAATACAAGAGTAAGACCCAAAAGCTTCTCTCTCTGCTTGGATACAGTATACAGTATAGTCAGGAGACATCACAGCTTGTCCATGAGATCCTATAGAAGCAAATCCTACAGTTCAGTCTAAGAAACAAAGAAATCATCTTCTGAGCCATCACAGGTCATTGGGTTCTCACTGAAGTGTTTCTATAGAAAACAGAAATAGTCTATAAATAAATCCCATGTAAAACAGATGTAAATATCAGCACCGGCTTCTATAAGACCCGAGCAAAATCTCCCTGCTATCTGTATATACTGTATCTATATAGACACACTGCATAAAGGGAACCAATGAAGTAGGTCAAGCACTAGGTGACTGTACATAGCAATGTTTATATTGACTTTCTGCAGTGAGATATCTTATCTCAGAACGCAAGGTAAGTAAGAGAACCCAGAGAGAGAGAGAGAGAGAGAGAGAGAGAGAGAGAGAGAGTTAGCATTATGTGCCACAGTGTTGTTAATATGTTATAAGTCATGTTAACTAGAGATGAGCGAATACCGTTCGATCGAGTAGATATTCAATCGAATATTAAGGTATTCGAGATATTCAATTCCAATCTGTCAGCAGCGGTATTAATAAGCTCCCAGTCTCACTTGAGTAGCAAACAATGTGCATTTATTTAGCAGAACAAACAGCTTATAACTTATAGTAGAATCCAGTTCTGTGAAGACACTGCAGCAGCCTGTGCAGCCATGACATGTGGGGAGAGAGAGAGAGAGGAAGAAGGGGAGGAGCATCCTATCTGTGAGTGTCTTTTTCTTTTCAACAGAACTTTATTAACAACTTAACAATATGAACACAGACAGAATGTCTCATCATATAATACAGCAGTAGTAGTTGTTGCCTTACATATATATGCATTATTCCAACACCCCCACTCAACAACTACTTATTCTGTCAGTCCCATCATGGTCCTCAGTTCCTGGAACCTAACTCATGGCAATGGCTTCGTCATAATATCAGCTATCATCTTATCAGTTTCACAATAGATGAACTGAATGACGTCACGTTCTATCAAGTCACGCACATGATGATGCTTGACATCAATGTGCTTGGTCCTAGCACTGATCTTCTCACTGCAGCCAAGTTTAATACACCCTTGATTGTCCTGTATAGAAGAGCCCCCACTGCCTGTCGATATTTCTCATTGTCAGGCAATAATCCACTTTGTTCTTTCATGAGCAGGTAGTCCTTGCATTTCAGCCCATGACTTTGGCTCTGGCCCAGGTAGTTCCTTGACAATATAGGATAGGCGTTTGGCTGGTATACCTTTATTTGGTCTTGATGATCTCCTAACTTCAGGTTCATCTGTACTTTCTGTTGTTCCTTCAGTATTTGAAGAGTCTAACCAAACTTCAACCTCCTCCTTTTTGCTGTCTTCTGACTGTGGTAGTTGCTGCTTCATCTGGACTATTGGCGTGATGTCACAAAACTTGGGCGACACAAAGTTTTCATCCATCACCACACTTATTGTGACCTTGTTTGTCTCTGGGTGTAGAATTCTATAACCTTTCTGGGTTTGGCTGTAGCCCACTAGGATACCTTCCTTAGCATGAGATTCCCACTTAGTTCGTTTTCCTTTGGGAACATGTACAAATACTTTACTTCCAAATATTCTTATGTGTTGTATTTTTGATTTTCTGCCGTTCCATTGTTCAAATGGAGTATTATCTGTAGCTTTGCTTGGTAGTCTGTTCTGAAGATAACAGGCTGTCATGATGGCTTCACCCCAGTATGTTGTGGGCAAGTTTGCATCAAATAACATACTTTTTGCACTTTCACAGAGTGTCCTGTTCTTTCTTTCGGCCACACCATTTTGCTCAGGGTTGTATGGTACAGTGGTTTGAAAAATAATTCCATTTTTCCTTAAAATACTCTGTGTTTCATTGCTTGTATATTCAGTCCCGTTATCTGCACGTAGGATTTTTGGCATTCTCCCAAATTTTTTGTATACTTCAGCTAGATATGTTTCAAGCTTCTCTGGGACTTCATCCTTGCTGTGAAGCAGATAGACAACTGTGTATCTTGAATGATCATCAATGAATGTGAGAAAATCTCTCTTCTTTCCAGGAGTCTGAGTATTCATTGGACCACAAACATCTGTGTGTATTACATCTATTGGCTTTTCTGTTCTTGTGGTACTTTTCTTAGGAAAGGCCTTTCTGGACATTTTCCCTTTAATGCAGCTCACACACTTCATTGTCTGGTTACAGCGATCAATGCTGATACCTTCAGCTAGTTCTTCTTGAACTCGCTTTCTTATTGCTTGCGGGTCTGTATGTGCAAGACGCCTGTGCCACACATGGATACAGTTCTTGTGCTGCTCTTGTATAACACTGTACACACACTCTTTACAATTCAGCTGATACAGTTCATTTTTGATTTTCCCTTTTGCTAGTATACAACCCTGCTTTGAGATGATACAGCTATCATGTTTAAAAGAAACTTAATTTCCCTGTTGTGTGAGTTTCTTCACAGATAATAAATTACCTTCTAGGTTAGGCGCATACAGCACGTCCTTTACTGGGATCTTTCTGCTTTGAGTTGGAGAGATTTGACAATCAATGTAACCATCTCCTCTGCCTTCTGAATTCATGTGCTGACCATTAGCCATAATCACTTTATCTGACTTACTTTGGTCAAGCTTAGAAAAGAAGTCTCTGTTATTGGTCATGTGACTAGTTGCTCCAGAGTCTATATACCATGTTTCCCCGAAAATAGGATGTACCCCGAAAGTAAGGCATGGCAGACATTTTGCTGCCTTGCCTAATATAAGGCGCTCCCCTGAAAGTAAGACGTAGTGAATAGAAATGAATGGAAGTAGCCGGCAAGTGGGGGCGTGCCGGGTGCTTCCATTCATTTCTATGGGAGCATGTGTGGGCACCGACCGGAGGCATTAGCGCTGGATGTCTGCTGACACCAGCAGACACCAGGCGGCTATGGTGGCCGTCCGACTCCCGGGTGGCCACCATAGTTAAACACCCAGCATCCTGCCAGGAGTTTAACTATGCCGGCCACCCGGGAGTGGGCGGCCACCATAGCCGCCTGGTGTCTGCTGGTGTCAGCAGACATCCAGCCCTAATGCCTCTGGTCGGTGCCCACTCCGACCGTGGGCATTAACCCTTCTGGCATCGGTGATCGCCGGCACCTGGAGCATGCTCCAGGGCCGATGTCACGTTGGCATGACAGCCAGGAGCCTTGTAAAGGCTCCCCGGACTGTCTGCAGTGCTTTTCTTTCGCAGGCTGCTCTATGCAGCCTGCAAAAGAAATGACGATTTTTTTGCAATGCAATGCAATTGCAAAGGTCTAATCACTAATGCAATGCATTGCATTAGTGATCAGACCTTTGCATTGCATTAGTGATCAGACCTTTGCATCGCATTAGTGATCAGACCTTTGCAATTGCATTGCATTGCAAAAAAATCGTCATTTCTTTTGAAGGAAAATCAACCCATTTCCCTAGAACACATATAAAAGTATGTAAATACTGTGAAACACATACCGTACGTGTTAGGTATCCCTTTGTCCAAAATCGCCTGCTCTACAAATCTATAAAAATATTTTTATACTGTACAGTATTTAATAAATGTTAATTTTTATATTTAGCAATATATGTGAATTCTTCTTTGAAAAAAATAAGACACCCCCTGAAAATAAGACATGGCGCATCTTTGGGAGCAAAAATTAATATAAGACACCGTCTTATTTTCGGGGAAACAAGGTACCACACGTGGTTTGATGTATATGTACCGACACTAAATGCAGTTTCAGTATTCTCAGAGACATTTTGCACACCTTTAGCAGTTTTAACTCTTTGATGACTGCTCTGCTTTTTCATTCTAGCTTTCCAAACTCTGCCGTCAGTCTTTAAATGTCCTGGCTTTTTACATACAAAACATTCACGTGTTTCTTTCGGGTGGTTTCTACTGTCATATAAATCCTGTGCCTTTAAGACAGATTCTGCGTTATGCGACTTGCTGCTTGCATTCTCTGTCTTGCGCTTGTATTCATCCACTAACTTTCCTCTGACATACTCCAATGTGAGCTCATCATCTGGGCGCGCATCTAATGCAGTTACAAGTGTGTCATAACTTTCTGGCAGACCGCTGAGAAGTAATGTGGCTACATGGAAATCCTTCAGATTTTCCCCAATGCCTCGCAGGTGCTCTGCAGTCTCTAGAGTGTTCCTTACATAGTCCTGTATATCCTAACCATCAAGTAGCCTAAACTGGTACAGCTTTCTCATTAGATAGAGCTTATTGCTTAGATTAATCCTCTCATGTCTGTGCTTTCTGATCCATTTCTGCCCAGTCTTGTGGAACCGGATCAGGTTTAGGCTCCTGAGTATATTTCCACGTATCTTCTCTTATCAGCAACATCTTTATCTTGAATTTCCAAGATTGATAGTTCTGGTTAGGGCTTGGCACTGTGAACTTCATTGCGTTACTGTTAGACGCCATCTCTTCTTAGATTCACTTTGCTGTTTCCTTCTTTGTGCTTGCTCTGAAGCTGTGAGAGTCTAGGATTCTGGGCGAGCAGTGAGAGTCTAGGATTCTGGGCCCATAACCTGTCAGCAGCGGTATTAATAAGCTCCCAGTCTCACTTGAGTAGCAAACAATGTGCGTTTATTTAGCACAACAAACAGCTCACAACTTATAGAATCCAGTTCTGTGGAGACACTGCAGCAGCTCCTGTGCAGCCATGACATGTGGGGAGAGAGAGAGAGAGAGAGAGAGAGAGAGAGAGAGAGAGAGAGAGAGGCACACAGGAAGAAGGGGAGGAGCATCCTATCTGTGAGTGTCTTTTTCTTTTCAGCAGAACTTTAACAACTTAACAATATGAACACAGACAGAATGTCTCATCATATAAT
Source organism: Leptodactylus fuscus (assembly GCF_031893055.1). Taxonomy (NCBI): domain Eukaryota; kingdom Metazoa; phylum Chordata; class Amphibia; order Anura; family Leptodactylidae; genus Leptodactylus; species Leptodactylus fuscus. Next base: position 22,073 of record NW_027440331.1, read on the forward strand.
ACAGCAGTAGTAGTTGTTGCCTTACATATAAACAAATATGCATTATTCCAACATATAATCTATCCACAGGACGGCTCATCAGTATGTCAGTATATAACCTATCCACAGGACGGCTCATCAGTATGTCAGTATATAACCTATCCACTGGACGTCTCATCAGTATGTCAGTATATAACCTATCCACAGGACAGCTCATCAGTATATCAGTATATAACCTATCCACAGGACAGCTCATCAGTATATCAGTATATAACCTATCCACAGGACGTCTCATCAGTATGTCAGTATATAACCTATCCACAGGACGTCTCATCAGTATGTCAGTATATAACCTATCCACAGGACAGCTCATCAGTATGTCAGTATATAACCTATCCACAGGACAGCTCATCAGTATATCAGTATACAGGACCTGTGATGACATCACTACACCACGCCCCCTCACAGGTCCTTCTCAATTTTCTATGCAGTAATATCTATGTAGAGCAGGGACTACAGTTCCCTGGCCTTTCATAGATGTCAATGGCCACAGTATTCACCAATACACTTATAAATATAACTCTTATGATCAGGAGCACCAGACCAAACGTCTGGTGCTGTGGGATCCCAGGGACCCTTAGCAATCGGAGGCCCTAGGCAAATGCCCAGTTTGTCCCCTCCTAACGCCGACCCTGCATGGGGTTACTGGAACTTGTTGTTTTATCTTTAATATTTGACACATAAAGAGAAAAAAGTTTTTTGTACGGCTCTGTATCACTGTGGTTAGTGTAGGTTCTATAAGAGCTCCTAGATGTGGAAATCAGTTGTCCTCATTCCTGTACATGAAAAGTGGATGCAAACTAGTTTATTATTTCAACAGTCAGTTATAATTTACATGAAGAGGAAATGAGGAAGGAGGTTTTTGTACGGCTCTGTATCACTGTGTGAGAGGGAAATTTGTATAGTGGAAACAGTAATATTCAGCCTCATCTTCTTCTCTACATCCTGTAATAGTCAGGGTGAAATCTCTTCCAGATCCAGATCCATGAAACCGTTCTGGGACTCCTGATGGCCGCTCACTGACTTTATACAGGATGAGTCTTGGAGGTTGTTGGGGTTTCTGTTGTAGCCAGTATAATGCATCAAATTTGTAGTTAGGGTTAAAAACACTAGAACTGGCCGTACATGAGATGGTGACTGTATCTCCGGGGGACGGTGAGATATATTTTGGATTCTGAGTCAGCACAATCTCTCCATGGGATCCTGAGAATTAGAAGAGACATATTCATTATTGATACATGTCGGGATCTATTCCTAGAAATCCTGATCTGATGATGGATCCCACTGTATAGATTTCTCTACACACAATCCTGATCCAAATCTCTCACCCTGAATAGAAATGAAGATCACAGCCAGCAGATAACTGCCAGAAACCATCTTGATGTTTGTGGAGTGTCAGATACAAAGTATAAGATGAGACAATGTGTAGAATGAGCTGTATATAGAGAGTGACAGGGGGAGGTTACAGGAGACCCCCAGAGACTGGCTATGGAAATAAGAGACAGATAGACAAATTCTTGTTTCCGCTCTCAGACCTTTCAGCAGCAGTTTCCAGCAGTCGGCAGGAGATATAAGAGCAGAGAACTGAAAACCTGTTTATTCTTCATCAGGAGTTTACTTTGATAACTGAGAAGAAGACAAAGGAGATTCCACAAGATCCCAGATGGAATACACTGGATCTAATAATACATCTGGGCTATTATCCTGTATATTTCACATGGTAACAAGTCCAGTAATAATGGGATTAGCAGAAAGTTATCAGCTCAATACTGAATATAAATTCCTGAGATTATACAGTAAGGCCGCAGCACGCGGCGCAGCGGTCAGCGGAGGCCGCCATGACAGGGCCGGAGGACAAGGCTGCCGTTGCTAGGGGGCGGAGCCTAGACGGCGCGAGTTGTCAGGGGAGGTATTATTAGGCCAGGCGATGCCTCCCCGTGCTCAGTCGCCGCAGGGAAGGATCGTGAAGGACACGCACGCCGCGTCTCCTTTGGCAGCAGATGGCGGAACTGGAGAGCCTCCTGGCGCAGCTTCGGGCTGTTGCCGGCACCGACAACGCAACATCGATGGCAGAGCAGGTGAGGGCATTGGTGGACCGGGTTCCAGCAGTCTCCGGGCAGCCCCTGGGGGCTGCTTCCTCTCTCATGCAGTCCTCACCTGCTATGGCTCCTTCCCTAGCTCCGGTGGGCGGGGCCTCGTCCCGCAGGCCTAGACGGACCAGGCCCCCGGAGCACTTGAGCCCCGAACACCTTGTCAGGTCCCGGCCACGCTTAAGGAGCCCCTCCAGGGACCCGCAGAACCGTGGGGGGCAACCCACTGACCAGGGTGGCTGTCCCCAGTCCAGGCGGAATCCAACCTCGCAGGCCGGACCGGCGGCTGTTAGGGGGCGGAGTCAACGGTCTACTTGGCCCCTCCCCTCGCAGCCTGATTCCCCTCCATCTTCAGCGGACGTGGTTCCGGGGACCCCGCCTGGCGATGCTCCGGTCGGGGGGGTCCCTCTTCGCCAGGAGATAGACTCTTCTTCCTTGCCTGGTCCTGCACGCCGGCTTCAGAGTGTGGTCGGGCGTATGGTGGCGCCTGGCGGCCCCCAAGCTGATGCGGGTGGAAGATCATCTGACCGGTCCTCGTCTGGCATGTTCCATGCTCCTGGTCACGGCTGCCCCTCCTGTTCTGGGGGGCGCCCTGCTTCGCCATCGGTGGATTTCCTGCTCCATGGAGAAGACGTCCGTGTGGGTTCCCCGCGTCTGGACTCTGGATTGGCGGCTCGCGGAGACACAGCATCTGCGCAGCCAGGTGAGTGTTTGTCTTTGTCTCACTCTTTACCTGCTATTTTTCGTACCCAGGCGTCGGTTTCGGAGGAGGTTGTAGCGGGGCCTAGTGGGGTTAGGGACGGGGATGGAGAGAGGGGTTTAGGTCTTGAGTTGCGGGAGGTGTTAGGTAGTTTGCGTGATGTGTTGGCGCGAGTAGGTGGTCCCCCAGGGTCCAGCGGGTCTCCGGTTTCGGCTTGGGTTGGTTCCCCTCCCCCTCCCCCGCTGATCGTACTGCCGTCAGATAGTTTGGTACGTAAGGAGACAGGAGTGGCGGTTTCTCTGCAGACCGACACTGAGGGTGGGGATAGTATTCGGTTGGACGACGGGGCGCGTAGAGAGGTTTATTTGTGTTATGAGTGTCCTTTGGGTGCTCACCTTAAGAAAGAGGTTAAAGAAAAGATCTGGCATGATGAATACGTCGAGCTTTTTTCTTTGCTTCCCCTCGCCAAATTTAATTTGGATAAGGGGAAGCGTGACGATAGCAAGAAGGAGGAGGAAGAAAAGCGTAGGTGGCGTCTCATTCCTCAGACATTTACTAATTGGTTGCAGGCTTTTTCAATTATGGCCAGTGTCATTGGTGAAAAGTCCCCGGAGCATTGCTCCGGGTTGTTTTGCTACCAAGACGCAATAGGTGAGGCCTATCGGGTGTATGGAGGGCAATCGTGGCTGCGGTATGACGAGCTTTTTCATCAGTGCAGGGCGGTTTGCCCCTCTATCCGATGGGACCAGAAGGACATTGGACTCTGGTTGAGGGTGATGGCTCCTTCTCGTCTCTCCCAGTCCTTTCAGGGCGCAGCCGGCTCGTCCGGCTCCTTTGGTCAGGTCTCTTCAGGTCCCTCTGCCCACGAAAAATCCGGAGTCTGTTGGCGATACAATGATGGCCAATGTAAATTCGGCTCCTCTTGCAAGTTTAAGCACACCTGTACCGTATGCGGTGGTGCGACCCACGGTGCCTCCCGCTGTTTTAGGAAAGGAAAGGGGAAGCAGTCGGCGGGACTGGGCCGAACGCCGGTGAATCTTCTAGAGATGGTCCCCTATCTAAATAGATACCCGGATAGGGACGGGGCTCTTCTGTTAGAAAAGGGGTTTTCTGAAGGTTTTCGTATCCCGTCGTCGAGGGTGGGGGCGTCGTCGCGAGTTCAGAATTTGTTGTCGACCCGGCAGTATCCTGCCGTAGTGTCCGAAAAATTGGATAAGGAAGTTTCTTTGGGGCGTATGGCGGGCCCCTTTCGCTCTCCGCCTGTTGCGGACTTAGTTGTTTCCCCGTTAGGTGTAATTCCCAAAAAGGAACCCAACAAATTCCGTTTAATACATCATTTGTCATACCCTAAAGGGGGGTCGGTTAATGAGGGCATCCCCTCTGACCTCAGTTCGGTAGTTTATACTTCTTTTAATGCTGCGTTGGGTTGGGTTCGGAAGTATGGTCGGGGCACGCTTATGGCAAAAACTGATGTGGAGTCAGCTTTTCGCCTCCTTCCTGTACATCCCGAGAGCCAGCGGCTGTTGGGTTGTTCGTGGAATGGGGTTTTTTACGTTGATCGGTGCCTCCCGATGGGTTGCTCGATCTCTTGTGCATATTTTGAGGCCTTCAGCTCGTTCTTGGAGTGGGTGGTGTGCAATCTGACTGGTGTTAGATCCGTCATCCACTACTTGGACGATTTCCTGTTTTTGGGACCGGCCGACTCCCCTCTTTGTCTCAGTTTGCTGCGTACTTTTGAATGGATGGCTTCCCGTTTTGGGGTTCCGTTGGCGCAAGGTAAAACAGAGGGCCCTTCGCCCTGTATCAGATTTTTGGGTATCACCATTGATACCGAGCGCATGGAGTGTCGCTTGCCGGAGGATAAATTGGTGTCGCTCTGTCAGGAGGTCGGCAGGGCTCGCAAATTGCGTAAGATCACTCTTAGGGACCTGCAGTCATTGTTGGGGAAGCTCAACTTCGCCTGCAGGATTATGCCCATGGGGCAAGTCTTCTGCCGGCGCCTGGCTGGGGCGACTGCCGGGGCGTCTTCTCCGCGTCACTTCATTCACTTAACTAGTGAGCATCGGGATGACTTGGAGGTGTGGGCCAGTTTTCTTGAGCGCTACAACGGCCGCTCCTTGGTTATGTCATCTGCGGTTGAGAATGTGGATTGGGACTTGTTTATGGATGCGTCGGGTTCGGTGGGTTTTGGGGCTTATTTTGGGGGGGAATGGTGTGCGGAGCGGTGGCCGGCCGAATGGGTTGAGTTGGGTTGGGTGCGGAATCTTTGTTTGCTGGAACTTTTTCCCATTGTGGTGGCGGTAGAGGTTTGGGGGGAGCGTTTCCGGGACAAGAAAGTCCGCTTTCATTGTGACAATCAGTCTGTGGTGTCTGCTATTAATGCTCTGTCTGCTTCTTCTCCGCCTGTTTGTTTGCTTCGGTACTTAGTATTGCGGTGTTTGTCCTTGAATGCTTGGGTGGTGGCGGTTCATGTCCCCGGGGTTGCTAACGTTATTGCTGACTCTCTGTCTCGGTTTCAGTGGGAGCGATTTCGGTTGGTGGCCCCGGACGCGGACGTGGAGGGTCGGCCTTGCCCGAGTCATCTGTGGGACGTAGTCTTGAGGCGGCGCGCGTCTTGATTAGGTCCTCGTTGGCTGAAGGTACTCGCTCAGCTTATGAGTCCTCTTGGAGGGATTTTCTGAGGGTCTTGGGAGAATTAGGTGGGGGTTGGTCTGAAGAGGTTTGTAGAACGGCAGTGTTGGTAGGGCAGGGATCTTTGTGTGGGTGGTCGGCTTCGAAACTTTCCAAACTGTTGGCAGGTTTGGCGTTCGGTTTTCGGGCACGGGGTCTTCGGGATGTTACGAAGGATTTTTTGGTGGTGCAGGCGTTGAGGGGTTTCCGGAGGGGCGGATCTCGCCCAGATGGACGCAGGCCGGTGTCTTACCGGTTGTTGGTTAGTTTGGGGTCCATGTTGGAGGTCGTATGTTCTTCGTCTTTTGAATGTGCGTTGTTTCGGTTGGCTTTTTCTTGGGCCTTTTTTGGGGCGCTCCGGGTTGGGGAACTTGTGTCTCCGTGCGTAGATCGGGCTGGAGGGGTGTTGTTGGAAGATGTAGTGTCTTTCGATGGGGGAGTGGAGTTTACGATTCGTCGCTCTAAAACGGATCAGTCGGGTAGGGGGAGATTGGTGCAGCTTGGGCCCGTTGCCGGGTCTAACATGTGTCCAGTTGTTTGTTGTGAAAACTTTAGGGGTTTGTGTGTATATGATTCTGGTCCGATGTTGCGTCACTGTGACGGGTCCTTTTTATCTCGTTACCAATTTACTGCGGTTTTCAGGCGGTGTTTGGAGCGTTTGGGGTTGGATGCTAGCCTTTTTGCCTCTCACTCTTTTCGCATTGGTGCCGCAACTGAGGCGACCATCAGGGGATTGGGCGATGACGTGGTGCGTCGGATAGGGCGGTGGGAGTCGCGTCGTTACCTGTCTTATGTGCGCCCCCATTTTCTGTAGGGGGGGTTAGTCTGTTCTTGCGTGACAGTTTTTTCTGTGTGTTGGTGCCGTCGTTGTTTTTCTTGTGTAGGGCATTTTTTCTCTGTTTTTGTTTTTGCAGGTGCGGTTCCGCGGCTCGTATGGATCTTAGGGCACTCCTATGTGTACTGGGGGGCTGCACGGGCTGATATGCGCCTGGACGGTCGCCAGCTCGGGTTCCAGAGAACGGAGGTGCTTGTGCGGTGGTTAGGTTGTCGGGGTATGTTGTGGGGACGCATGCTGCATGAGTTTACGAGGTATGTGCGTTTGGATCGTCCCCCGGAGGTGTTGGTGCTGCATTTGGGGGGGAATGATCTGGTTGCTCGGCCTTCCCGGGAGTTAATCCGGGATGTCAAACACGACTTGCTTCGCCTATGGGTAGCTTACCCGTCGGTGGTAGTGGTCTGGTCGGACATCGTCCCCAGGCTGGTATGGCGTGGCGCCCGCTCTGTGCCTCGGATCAACAAGGCCAGGTCCAAGGTCAATCGGGTGATTAGTGCTTTTGTTGTTCGTAATGGGGGGGTTTGCGTTCGGCATGCTGAATTGGAAGATGTAGGGGGGGGTATTGGCTTGCTGACGGGGTCCACTTGAATGCCGTGGGGATTGATATGTGGGCTCTGGGTTTGCAGGGGGGTATTGAGGGTGCCATTAGTTTGGTGGGGGTGAGCATACTTGAGGTCTTCAAGTGATGCTCACTGTGGCGGGGTTGGGGGTCCTTGGAGTTGCTGAAAAAATTGATGGGGGGGGTAAAAATTAGCTGGGGGGCAAGTTTCATTAGTTGAATTACTCGGTTAGTCTGGCGTTTTTTTGTAGACTCCTGCTGGGCTGGTGTCCCGAGGAGTTGTTTGTGTTATTAACTGCCATTCTGGGTTAGATGGTGCCCCTGGGCCTGTCTCGCGGCTAGGAGTAAAAAAGCCTTGCTTGATTAGGGTAAACAGAATGGTGGCCAGACTGGTTGGAGCTCCAAGGGCCTCCCCCTCATTTGTTATTAAAATGATGGTTTAGGGTTGAAAAAGGTGTTAATTGGTTAATTTATACATTTTGTATTTATGTATTTTATTAAGGATAAATATTGGTTTATCGTTTTGCCTTTTTGTTTTGTATGTAATAAAATGGCTGCTGTGGCCAATTTAATCCAACCCTCTTTGTTCATGTCTTTATTTAATGGGTTGAGGGGGTGTGAGGGAGGAGAGGGTGAGTTCTTTGGTTTAGAAAGGGGGGTCCAGCAGTTAGGTTGTCATTATGGTACACGCCTCAGTTCCTCACGTGCCATTGTCAAGGATATGATGGATGATACATAATGGAAGGATCTCTCTAGAAATGTCTGACAAACCCTTTCAGGTCTTTCTTTAATCCACTCAGGATTCTTATCTATTAGCCAGAACTGAGAGCAGCCAAAAAGATCCTGCAGGACCCTACTTATTGCTGGACTGGATTACTCTGGTGTGAATGGACACTATGTAATGCTTTATTTATCCCGTGGTGGCGCTGTAGGCACATCACACAATTGTCACCAGGGTTCTACAATTTGGTATCAAAAGCCTTGAAATACCGCAATCCCCCTCCCCACTGGGTGGTCACACATAGTCACATATAGGATAGTTACCAGATAACTATGTGATAACCCCATTAATGTATATTTAATTAAGGGCCAAAAGTGAAGTCAAACCGCATCCGTAGTCATGGTTTTCTTGATTAAAACATCCTTATTTATTAGTCCATAATTAAAAATATGTACAAAACATGAAACCAGTGAAAAAACATATAGCACTTACACCATGATGAGACAGACGTATAGACAACGACAAACTGGGTGCCTACGCGTTTCAAGGCCGTAGCCCCTTCCTCATGGCAAGACCTTGCTCTTGACTCTTGACTCTTGCCATGAGGAAGGGGCTACGGCCTTGAAACGCATAGGCACCCAGTTTGTCGTTTGTCGTTGTCTATACGTCTGTCTCATCATGGTGTAAGTGCTATATGTTTTTTCACTGGTTTCATGTTTTGTACATATTTTTAATTATGGACTAATAAATAAGGATGTTTTAATCAAGAAAACCATGACTACGGATGCGGTTTGACTTCACTTTTGGCTCTAAGGCTTTTGCAGCAGACCCATACCGGAGGGTTTTTTGTCAATCCAGCACCGAGTGTGGCATGTATTACAGTGTCCACATAAATATACATCTTGGCTGTGTGTACACGTGTTGCTATTTGTATATTTAGTTAACCCCTTCTTACACAGCACCATACATGTATGGTAGGGTAATTGTATATATATTTCTACATGAGAATTACTCTATTCTAATGTAGAAGGAGCAAAGAAGAAGGTATTGAGAGCATCAGAGATTACATGTGGGGAGGTAGCGGGATATTAGGTCAGAGATATATAGTGGGGGCTGCATATAATATAAAGGAGTCCAAGTCACCATTTGTTATATGGCTATAAATCAATGTGAGATGAGAGGAGATGAGGAGAGATTCATCTGATAACTTCTTCTCGCTGTAGTCTGTGTCTTCTTCTTGCCCCCACCTGCCTGCTGCGGGGGCTGCCTGGGGTATATTTCTATCCTCTGGTGCCCAGGAGTAAATCTCACTGTGTGTACACAGATATCCGGTGCAGGAGTCTTATGTAGAGTGTGCCGAGTGCAGAAAACCTCTGGTGCAGGAGTCAGACCTCAGAAGTGCCGCCATACAGTGTAGGGAACACCTGAATACAAGAGCAAGACTCAAAAGCTTCTCTCTCTGCTTGGATACAGTATACAGTATAGTCAGGAGACATCACAGCTTGTCCATGAGATCCTATAGAAGCAAATCTTACAGTTCAGTCTAAGAAACAAAGAAGTCATCTTCTGAGCTGTCACAGGTCATTGGGTTCTCACTGAAGTGTTTCTATAGAAAACAGAAATAGTCTATAAATAAATCCCATGTAAAACAGATGTAAATATCAGCACCGGCTTCTATAAGACCCGAGCAAAATCTCCCTGCTATCTGTATATACTGTATCTATATAGACACACTGCATAAAGGGAACCAATGAAGTAGGTCAAGCACTAGGTGACTGTACATAGCAATGTTTATATTGACTTTCTGCAGTGTGATATCTTATCTCAGAACGCAAGGTAAGTAAGAGAACCCAGAGAGAGAGTTAGCATTCTGTGCCACAGTGTTGATAATATGTTATAAGTCATGTTAACTAGAGATGAACGAATACCGTTCAATCGAGTAGATATTCAATCGAATATTAAGGTATTCGAGATATTCGATTCCTATCGAATACCACGTGGTAAACACAGTGAAAATTCGAATACCCTCCCACCTTCCCTGGCGCTTTTTTTGCACCAATAACTGTGCAGTGGAGGTGGGACAGAAAGCAGGAAAACGTAGGCATCAGAAAAAAAAAGGGAAAAAGTCATTGGCTGGCGAAATCAGGTGACCTCGGATTTATAAGAATAGTGTCAGCCATATTCGTGTCATTTGCGGTTTGGAGATAGATAGGGAGAGACCTTTTGCTGAGGGCGAGTGAGGATTTAGGTTCGGATAGGCAGGAAAAATTAAACTACTTCACTACCACTTCACCAGTGTATATACACCACTAGTATATACACTTAGCTCCTAAAATTTCACAAAAGCCCATTTTAGGGCTCAAATTCTCCATCAGTGGTATACTCTGTATACCTGTCCCATAGGGGTGATAAGAAAGCTGTATACTGTTATCTGGTATACACGGCAGTATATAGGCCCAATATATCTACCACCTGTATACAAAAAACATGAATTTGTATACAGTCCATCAGTTTGTCAACTCACACACAAAAAAGATTAACATTTGTATACATCTCAAAATGCGCAAGGCTAGCGCAAAGGACAAGGCCGGGGGCGTGGAAATGCAGCTGGGGAGCAAGGTTGCGGTCAAGCTACAGCACGTCCAATGGCTACTGGTGAGGGGCAGCCAGCATTGCGCTTCTCCACAATCCCTGGCTTCATGGCTACATTAAGCAGGGTGCAGGATGCAAGATTGACCAGACCTGAGCACCAGGAACAGGTGTTGCAGTGGCTAGTGGAAAACGCTTCCAGCAGCTTTTCCACCAGCCAGTCAGCCACTACCTCCAGTCGTCTTCCTAGCCAAGAATCTTCCCCTCCTTCCTCCGAACATGCCCAATCTTCCCAGCAGAGTCATCCCACCTTTACCCCCTCCCAGGAGCTGTTTTTGGGTCCTTTAATTGTCCCTCACTTTGTCCCACCACTTCACGAATCCCAGAAGCTAACAGATGACTTTGTGTGTCCTGATGCCCAAACACTGGAGCATCTGCCATCTCCTGGCGATTTTGTGGTTGTGGCCCCGCAACCCGTCATCAGTGATGATGACAAGATACAGTTGCCATCAGGGCAGGCTGTTGTCATGTGCGGTGTGCAGGAGGAGGAGAAGTTTGAGGAATTGGAAGAGGAGGTGGTGGACGACGAGGCCACCGACCCGACCTGGACAGGGGTGATGTGGGGAAAGCAGCATAGATCTGGAGGCAAGTGCAGCACCAAAAAAGGTGGCTACAGGCAGAGGCACGTCCAGAGGCAGAGGACAGCTGCCTAACAGAAGCCAGGGCAGACCCAGCAAGGCCCAAGATGTTCCCTGTCCTAGCCACTCGAGAAAAACCCCCCATCCAGGCCACGTTCCTCGATGGTGTGGAGATTTTTCAATGTATGCACGGAGGACAAATTTAGTGCGGTTTTCACACTGTGCAACTCCAAACTGAGTAAGGGCTCTGAAAAGAGCAACCTTACCACCTCAGGCATGCACCGTCATTTGGAAGGCAAGCACTTGGCTCAGTGGGGGAGAGCAAACGCTCACCCAACATTGACGCCACTGCCTCTTCTACTGTGTCTGGTGCTGTTGTTGCAGTCCAGACCACCAGCCAGGACACCTCCACATCTGCTTCTGTCACTTTGGGGACTTCACCCTCATCCTCCCCTTTTCCTGCCTCCGCTCCTTCTCCTACACCATCATGTGCCTCTTCCCAGTAATCCATCATCTTCCAGGCGTTTGAGCGCAGGCAAAAGTATAGCACAACCCAACCACATGCCCAAGCCTTAAACGGGCACATCTCCAAACTGCTGGCCCTGGAGATTTTGCCATTCAGGCTTGTGGAGACTCAGGTCTTCTGTGACCTGATGGCAGCTGCAGCACCTCGCTATGCCATCCGTAGCCATCACTACTTTTCCCAGTGTGCCGTCCCCACCTTGCACCAGCACATGTCACATAACATCAGGTGTGCCCTTAGTTCTGCACTTTGCACTAAGGTCCACTTGACCACCGGCGCGTGGACAAGTGCAGGCAGACAGGGACGCTACATATCACTCACAGCACACTCAAGATTCCTGGCAGGGGTTCAGAACCACCCACCCTCCCCCTCCTCCTCCTCGGCCGTAACATCAACCCCAGCTGCGAGCTGGAAATGCTGCAGCACTGGCATGGGGAGATGTTAGCAGGCTGTGCTGAAGCTCATCAGCTTGGGGAACAGACAGCACACTACCTCCGAGGTGAAGGATGCCATCCTCGATGAGACGGCAATGTGGTTTGCGCCGCTGCACCTGGGCCCAAGCATGGTCATGTGTGATAACGGCCGGAACCTGGTAGCGGCTCTGGAGCTTGCCATCCTCCAACACGTTCCATGCCTGGCCCACGTTTTCAACTTAGTGGTGCAATGGTTTTTAAAACGTACCCCAACGTTCATGAGCCACTGGTGAAATGCGGCCCTTGTGCGCTCTCTTTCGTAAGTCGACAGTAGCCGCTTCTAGCCTTCGAAGCCTCCAGCAACGCCTACATCTGCCTGAACACCAGCTGTTGTGCGATGTCCCCACATGCTGGAACTCTATGTACTACATGTTGAGCAGGGTGTGTGAGCAGCAGAGACCCTTGATGGAGTACCATCTCCAAAACCCAAGGGTTCCTCAAAGTCAACTCCTGCAGTTTCTGCACCATGAGTAGCCATGGATGGCAGACTTATGAGAGATCTTACGTGTCTTTGAGGAGTTCACCAAGAGGGTCAGCTGTGACAACGCACTAGTGAGCGTAACCATCCCGCTCTTGTGTGTGATGCGAGAATCCCTCATCGCAATCAGGGATAACGCATTGCACGCTGAGGAGTCAGGGATAGGAGCAGAAACATCCCAGCAGGATACTCACTGCACACTCCCGTCAGCTTCTCAGGCTGTAATGATGGAGGAAGAGGAGGATGAAGTGGCAGATGATATGATTGTCACACACGAGGCTAGCGGAGAAGTGCAGTGTGTCCCATTACTTCAGCGCAGATGGGGCGAAGGGGAGGAAGAAGAGGTGGAACTGGACAGTGACCCTTCTGGTGGGGACAGTGAAGTCATGCCAACTAACACCCTGGCACACATGGCTGACTTCATGTTGGGCTGCTTTTCCAGTGACAAACGCATTGTCAAAATCCTGGAGAGCAACCAATACTGGATTTTTGCAATTCTCGACCCCTGGTATAAAAATAACATATCATCTTTCATTCCAGTAGAGGGGAGGGCCAATCGCATTAATGATTGCCACAAGCAACTGGTGCAGAATATGATGGAAATGTTTCCATCAACTCTCATTGGCGGCAGAGAGGACAGTTCCTCCAAGAGGCTACCAACTTCTATCCAGTCCACATCCACCAGGGGCACACTCTCCAAGGTGTGGGACACCTTAATGGCACCCCCTCGCCAAACTTCCACCACTGAGGGGCCTAGTGTCACCAGAAGGGACAAGTAAAGGCACTTGTTGCAGGAATATCTGGCCGACCACAGCCCTGTCCTCTCCGATCCCTCTGCGCCCTACGCTTATTGGGTGTCAAAGTTGGACTTGTGACTGGAGCTTGCACTTTATGCCTTGGAGGTGCTGTCCTGCCCTGCCGCCAGCGTTCTATCAGATAGAGTCTTCACCGCAGCCGGTGGCATCATCACAGATAAACGCAGCCGTCTGTCAGCTAACAGTGCTGACCGGCTGACGCTGATCAAAATGAACTGCCACTGGATTGACCCATCATTTGCATGTCCACCAGTGTCAAGCACCCCAACATGAAGTTGGAAGTGTGTGCTCCAGGTCTTCAGTTCCTCCTCCTCCACCATCACAGTTGAAAAACAACATTTAAAATCACCCCATTAAGGCTCACCTCAAGGGCCTGATATTATGCTCAGACAAGGCTCTATTCATCCATAGAGCATAATATTAGATTCCTACAATCCTCAATTCATCCTAAGAGCCAAACACTAAAACTCTGCTGCTACAAGGCTCAGTTCACCCCAAGGGCCAAAAACTAAATCTTTGAAGGCTCTACTCACCCCAAGGGCCAAAAACTAAATCTTTGAAGGCTCTACTCACCCCAAGGGCCAAAAACTAAATCTTTGAAGGCTCTACTCACCCCAAGGGCCAAAAAATAGAACACTGCTGTTTAAAAGCTCAATTCACCAAAAGGGCCAAAAACTATACTGGTTCAAGGCTCAGTTCATCCAAAGGGCCAAATACTAAATCTCTGCTGTTTAAAGGCACAGTTCACCCCAAGGGCCAAAGACACTGCTGTTTAAAGGCTGTGGTTGTCATGGGCAAATTGATTTAAAGGGGTGCATGATAATCTTTCTTTAGCTTTAAATTTGTGTTTCTATCCATACTATTGAGGAGGAACGAAGGTTTCCACTTTCATAGAGGTTCTATTGAGTTTGGAAAGTGTCTAGTTGATAGGCTGTGATATTGCGGTAATACAGTGATTTGGGCTTGTTAGATGCCCCCAATGCTTCCCCTGCTGTCGCAGTTGCATTCCAGAGGTGTTGGCATCATTTCCTGGGGTGTGATAATGGACTTGGTGACCCTCCTGAGTTGAATTGTGGTTTCCCCTGAAACGAGCATTTTTTCCCCATAGACTATAATGGGATCCGATATTCAGTCGAATAGTCGAATATTGAGGGGCTACTCAAAACAAATATCAAATATTTCACTACTTGCTCATGTCTAATGTTAACCTTTGCTACGTTTGTATATAGGAGGGATAACATAACACTTTGTGATTTATCCAGTAAGGATACAAAACTTCTTTAAGTCAAACATTTCCTGCACCAGAAACTCAGAATTACACCAGATACAAGAGCAAAGTATGTAATCGCAGAAATGTGTATTTCATCTAAAAAAAAAAGTTGTGGTTCTTGGAAGGAGAGGAAAGAACTTGTCACTGAAAAGATGAAAATTAAAATGGGGAAAGGTTCTTGTCTATAAAAAGAATATAGAAGATGTAGATGTGTATGAGAAGAGGCTGCACCACTGAAGATGTAGAAGTGTATGAGAAGAGGCTGCACCACTGAACATGTATATGTGTATGAGAAGAGGCTGCAGTACTGAAGATGTAGATGTGTATGAGAAGAGGCTGCACCACTGAACATGTATATGTGTATGAGAAGAGGCTGCACCACTGAACATGTATATGTGTATGAGAAGAGGCTGCACCACTGAAGATGTAGATGTGTATGAGAAGAGGCTGCACCACTGAAGATGTAGATGTGTATGAGAAGAGGCTGCACCACTGAAGACGTCTCATCTGAGCTTCTTCTCTATAATATAACATATGATTCTTCTCTGTAAGAAATGAGGAAGGAGGTTTTTGTACAGCTCTGTATCACTGTGTGAGAGGGAAGCTGCTACCGTGCTGACAGTAATAATCTGCTGCATCGTCTTCTGTTACTTTGGAGATTGTAAAAGAGAATGAAGTTACAGATCCAGATCCAGAGAACCGGTCTGAGACTCCTGTCTGTCTGTAGGTTGCACCATAGATAATAAGCTTTGGCGGTTGTCCTAGTTTCTGTTGGTACCAGTGTAAGTCGTTGTATATATTAGCACTGGCTGTAACTGAGATGGTGACTGTATCTCCGAGGGACACAGCGATAGAACCTGGAGTCTGAGTCAGTGCAATATCTCCACAGGATCCTGAGGAGGAGAAATAAGAGGAGACATGAATGTATTTCTATCATGGCTGTAATATGTCATCTGTGCTGCTGGACGTTACACTGTGTCAGTAACTCTCACCATGAATGGAGATCAGTAAGACACACAGCAGAAGCCCCTGAGAAGCCATCTTTATGTCTCTGGAGTGGCAGCACAGACTATAGAGATGTCACCTGTACAATGTTTCCTATATAGCAGCTGTAATCCCTGGGGAGAGGCCCCTGAGAGCAGATACACAAATATCACATGGAAATCACCTTCTACTTCTTCTAATTCTGAACCTCCCACTTGGGATAAAACTTCCTAGAACTTAAACCTAAATCCAAAAATAACAATAATTATTATTTTTATATTTTTAATTAATATGAAAGCTAATAGAATTTTTTTAAATCAGATAAATTAACCCCTTCCCCACATCGTCCATACTATTACAGCCGGTCCCTTTAGGGGACTAATAAAATTGTTAAAAAAAACAAACAAAAAAAAAACCTTTAAAAAAATGTAAATCCTCCTTTCCATAAATTTCAAATAAAAATAACTAAACAAAAACAAACATAAACAAATTATACATTATTGTCCCCGAAAATCCCCGGTCTACACACGTATAAATATTGACCAAATGCAAAGAAAGAAAGTGGACGGCACTGCTCGCTTCAATAATAACGGCAAAAATAGTTATCAACTGTGAACAATAGGTCCTCTTAATCGGCAACTCTTCTGACATACAGTGGTGCTCACAACCCTTAGAAAACAGTAATAGAAACGAAAAAATGGAGAAATGTGGGTGGGCACTCACCAATCAGTAGACGGCACTTTTCTTCTTTATATAAAAAAATGCTTTATTTGGAATAAGTAAAACAAATCCTCAGGGAGGGAGGGATGACATAAATTGGCAGAAAAAACAGGCAACAGCCGTTTCGCGTTATCAAACGCTTTTTCAAGCCTAATATGCAAGGCATATGGTCAAATTGACAAATGGTCAATTTCAGATTCGGGTCATATGAGACTGTGAACTATGTGACTGTGAGACAGGGATAGATGTACAGGCAGGGTTAGCTAGGGGTTACCTTTATTTATGTGGGAATGTTACTGAAACAGCTCTTTGGGGCTCTATCTGGTCAGGATCCCTGTCAGCTTGCGATATGCGGGAGCTGACTTTTTCCCATAGGAATGCATTGACCAGCGTTGATTGGCCGAATGCCATACAGAGTACAGCATTCGGCCAATCAATGCTGGTTCTGCTGGAGGAGGCGGAGTCTAAGATCGGTCCACAGCAGTCTCCATTCTGGTACGATCTCAGATGTAGCAGGGTTGAGCGCACAGCTCTGCTACACCAGAAATTTAGCAGAGCTGAGTGTGTGCTGAGCTCTGCTACACCGGAGATGTAGCAAAGCTGAGTGTGCACTGAGCTCGGCTACATCCAGAGATGTAGCAGACCTGTGTGCTGAGCTCTGCTACACCAGAGATGTAGCAGAGCTGAGTGTGCGCTGAGCTCTGCTGCACTAGAAGTTCTAGTGTAGCAGAGCTCAGCGCACGGCCAGCTCTGCTACATCTCTGGCCGAAGGAGGGATCCTGGTTTTCACAGTCCTTGATCGTCATCTGATGGTGAAACAGTTCAGTGCATAAAAATACAGAAATTTATTAACCACTTCAGTACTGGGCCAATTTGTTGTCTAGAACCAGAAATTTTAGGTTTTTTTTTTTTGTATGTGCGGTTTTGAGGGCTTTAAGATTTTTATCATTTGGGTTATTCAACTAATTTCTGCATCTTTTATTCGGTGACACATAAAACTTTATTTTTACGCTATTTTTATTTTTGCATGTGTTAATTTTTTTTTTATATCCAGGAAAATATAAACAAAATAGGAGGGAAGTTGGGTCTGGTTTTGCCTTTTTTTTTTTTTATTTAATAACACAAAGTGCTACTAAAAAAAAACTTTATAAAATAGGTTTTCCTCTCCATTATGGTAATTTTTAGTTTGCATGGAGTCGTCAGGGGTGGGGCTATAACCTTTAATAATGGCATTTTATTAGTGTATTATTTTATTTATTTATTTTAATTGCTTTACTTTTTATTAAACTTTTCTATTTTTTGTTTCTTCATTGTGTCCCCATTAGGTCATAATAGTCTTTTGGGGACATCTGATCACTTTTTTGTATTGGAGACTGATTTCCCCTGTAACTGGGGCTTGTACATTTAGCCTCCTGCTTGCTGTTTTAAGACTAATAGAGCTGATCTGAGTCCTGTAGGACCCAGCAGTTCTTGTGCGACGCTGAGCCCAGCGGATCACGTGACCGCCGGGTCAGAGGGCGGCCGCATCATGGATATACACAGCAAATGAGAAGGCAGCGGCAATAATAAACCTTCTCTGCCTTCTCTCTGGGAGCTCCGTCTGAAGTTACAGCAAATTGCAGCTGCTGAGTTCTGCTTGGATGTACCGTTACGTCCTGGCAGAACAAGGCAACCAAATTCCAGACATAAACAATGGAAAAGTTTTTCCAGCAGATACGTCGTCTTAGAATTGCGGCTCAGCTCAGGTGAAGTGAATGGGACTCCTGTGTGTCAGGGATGTTACAAGCAGCCAGCAATGTTTTCCCTAAACCCTTACAACTTCTCTCCCATCAGGTCACCTACAAATTATCTGGAGACTGAGAACATTTATCCCATTGAAGCTTCTGTTTTCTGCCAGTACAGATGTCTATTTGTTTCTCTTGCTTGTATAGCGCCAACATATTCCGCAGCGCTGTACAGACATTGTGAGTCTCTGTCCCATATAGGGCTCACAAGTGAAGTCTAACCTGACATGTAACATGGTAACTAAACTGTGGCTCAGAATCTTAACTTGACTCTTCTTCTTCTCGCTCCTTATTATTACATAGATTGTGGGGTCTGCAGACTTACTCATTGTAACAAGACAAGGCGCCCCCTCTGGTGAGTATTGGCAGTGACAGAGAGAGGGACAGAGGCTTTACTATTATAATGGCCAATTCTGCCAGACCCCCATTGTATGTAATAGTAAGGAGCAGGGAGAGGAAGAGGAGTCCGGTGAGGGAATCTAACACAAGACCTTCAGTTGGTACCAACCAAGAAACCCGAGGCTCAGGACAGACAGACCCCATAAATAAATACAATTCCTTCCCCGGATAACCCCCTTATATTCACATCTCATCTGACAGGATTTAGATCAAGGCTTTGACTTCTCCATTCAAGAACCTTCATTTCTCTTTTCCAGCCATTTCTTATAGATTTTCTGGTTTACTATCAGCCATATAACATTCCTAAACCTTTTATATTTCATACCCACTGGCTAACACGGTACAAATACTAAATATGTTAGTCAGCAATCTCGTACTTGTCCACAAGATGGCGCTCTTGTAGTTTGTTTGGGTCTCCGGCCGGTCACAGGGATAAGTGTCACATGTAATGTGTTTTCTGGTTCTACAAAAAGAGAGATGGCAATATGACAAACTGTGGAAAATTGAACAAAAAGATTCTTTGCATTGCCATATTCTGACACTTGCAGAATTTTTTTTTTTTATATTTTCGTAATTTGAACTTTTTGAGGCATCTTTTTTAGCCAGACAAGTTTTATTTCTACCATTTTGGGGAATGTCCGACATTTTGATCAAGTTTTACTATATCTGTATAATGGGGCGAAATAGCAGAAAACAACAACTTGTCTTCAGAAGACTCCCTGCTGTCACAGCAACTGAACGGCCTCCATGATATCACCCAGTAGGAGCCGTCTGTACAGTCCTGAAAACTGAAAGCGAAAGTAAAACCAACCCTCAGAGGCTGTGGTCATATCTAGAGATGAGCGAACAGTGTTCTATCGAACTCATGTTCGATCGGATATTAGGCTGTTCGGCATGTTCGAATCGAATCGAACACCGCGTGGTAAAGTGCGCCATTACTCGATTCCCCTCCCACCTTCCCTGGCGCCTTTTTTGCTCCAATAACAGCGCAGGGTAGGTGGGACAGGAACTACGACACAGGTGACGTTGAAAAAAGTAGGAAAAACCCATTGGCTGCCGAAAACATGTGACCTCTAATTTAAAAGAACAGCGCCACCCAGGTTCGCGTCATTCTGAGCTTGCAATTCACCGGGGACGGAGGTTTCCGTCCATTTAGCTAGGGCTTAGATTCTGGGTAGGCAGGGACAGGCTAGGATAGGAAGGAGAAGACAACCAACAGTTCTTATAAGAGCTAAATTCCAGGGAGAAGCTTGTCAGTGTAACGTGGCACTGACGGGCTCAATCGCCGCAACCCAGCTTTCCCCGGATCCTGAATGGAATACACTGACAGTGTATTCCCGTATACCCTATATATACACCTGATCCCTGTTCCAACGGTGTGCCCCCCCCCCCCCCCCACACACCTTCACCCCAGAAATACCCTGCAAGTCCCCTAGCAATAGAATTGGGGTTACGTGCACCCACTATTTTTGCTACTGCCATATAGTGCCAGTTTCTGACTGGGAATTCCAAGAATATATTGGGGTTACAAATACCCTCATTTCTTGCTACTGCCATATAGTGCCAGTTTCTGACTGGGAATTCAAAGAATATATTGGGGTTACAAATACCTTCAAGTCCTGCCACTGACATATAGTGCCATTGTCTGACTGGGAATTCAAAGAATATATTGGGGTTACAAATACCCTCATTTCTTGCTACTGCCATATAGTGCCAATTTCTGACTGGGAATTCAAAGAATATATTGGGATTACTGTTAAATCTCATAATTTGCTGAACTTAGAGTGTGAATGGAGAAGGTCATGGAGTAGCATTTGTGTCCAGCATGTCATCCTTGACAGATGAAGGGGCTAGTGGAATGTTGGGTGGAGGTAGAAGAAGTCTCGTTACCAACAACAATACGTCAGTGTAACCAAACTTAGGGCTATGGTCAAACAAGGAACGATCCGGAGTACATGGAAGGATCGTACTTACACTTTTCCTTATGGGGAAAAAACTTGGATGAGGGTAAAAGCGTCCTCAGCCTTTATAAGCAGGCTTTGGTAACATGGGGTAGAGCACTAATTCCACCTTCATACCAGCTCTCACTCTCTTCATTTTAACGCTTGATATTTGTCATGCGTATTCTATGTTCTTTTAACTTTGTTTAACTTTTGGACTGTAACCTATCTATTCATTTGAATTAAACCTTTGTTTGCTGTTTTAACCACAAATTGGATTGGACTCCAGCTGCTTCTTGGTATCACCGAAGTACACCTCTTGTCTCATCAGTCAAGTGGTGTGGGACGATATTTAACAGTTACAAATACCCTCATTTCTTGCTACTGCCATATAGTGCCATTGTCTGACTGGGAATTCCAAGAATATATTGGGGTTACAAATACCTTCAAGTCCTGCCACTGACATATAGTGCCAGTTTCTAACTGGGAATTCCAAGAATATATTGGGGTTACAAATACCCTCATTTCTTGCTACTGCCATATAGTGCCAGTTTCTGACTGGGAATTCAAAGAATATATTGGGGTTACAAATACCCTCATTTCTTGCTACTGCCATATAGTGCCTGTTTCTGACTGGGAATTCAAAGAATATATTGGGGTTACAAATACCCTCAAGTCTTGCTACTGCCATATAGTGTCATTTTCTGCCTGGGAATTCAAAATGCGCAAGGCTCCCGGAAAGGGACGTGGACGAGGCCGTGGGCGAGGTCAGGGAATGGTTCTGGGGAGCAAGGTAGCGGTGAAGCCACAGGGCATCCTGTGCCTACTCCTGTGGGGCAGCAAGCATTGCGCCACTCCACAGTGCCAGGGTTGCTTGCCACATTAACTAAACTGCAGGGTACAAACATTAGTAGGCCCGAGAACCTGGAACAGGTCTTGCAATGGCTGTCGGATAACGCTTACAGCACATTGTCCAGCAGCCAGTCAGCCTCTGCCTCTTCTCCTCCTATTACCCAACAGTCTTGTCCTCCTTCCTCCCAAAATTCCCAATCTTCCCAGAACAATAACCCCAACTGTCCCTGCTCCCCAGAGCTGTTCTCCGCTTCTTTCATTGTCTCTCAGCCTGCCCCTCCATTTCGCGATTCCACGGACCTAACAGACGAGCATCTGTGTCCAGATGCTCAAACACTGGAGTCTCCTCCATCTCTGTTCGATTTGGTGATGGATGACCAGCAACCCACCCTCATCGACGACGATGAAATGCATTTGCCGTCAGGGCATCCAGTTGACATGCGCATTGTGCGGGAGGAGGAGATGAGACAGGAGTTGGAAGAGGAAGTGGTGGATGATGAGGACACTGACCCGACCTGGACAGGGGGGATGTCAAGCGGGGAAAGTAGTGTGGATGTTGAGGCAGGTGCAGCACCAAAAAGGGTAGCTAGAGGCAGAGGCAGAGGTCAGCAGCTTAGGCGAAGCCAGGCCACACCCGGAATCTCCCAAGATGTTCCAGTTCGTACCCAGCCCCGAAAAACTCCCACCTCGAGGGCACGTTTCTCGAAGGTGTGGAGTTTTTTCAAGGAATGCGCTGAGGACAGATATAGTGTTGTCTGCACAATTTGCCTCTCGAAATTGATTAGGGGCTCTGAGAAGAGCAACCTGTCCACCACTTCAATGCGCCGTCATTTGGAATCCAAGCACTGGAATCAGTGGCAGGAAGCAACGGCAGGACAAAGGCTGCCTGCCGTTCACGCCACTGCCTCTGCCTCTGCCACTGCCACTGCTCACTGTGCTGGCGATGCACTCCAGAGGACAAGCCAGGACACCACTTCATCTGCATCCGCCACTTTGTTGACTTCTTCTTCATCCTCCCCTGTTCCTGTCTTATCTCGTTCTCCTGCACCATCAAAGGCACCATCAGGCGCTTCTTTACAACAACCCACCATCTCTCAGACATTGGAGCGGCGGAAGAAATACACCGCTAACCACCCACACGCGCAAGCCTTGAACGCCAACATCGCTAAACTGCTGGCCCAGGAGATGTTGGCGTTCCGGCTTGTTGAAACTCCCGCCTTCCTGGACCTGATGGCAACTGCGGCACCTCGCTATGCTGTCCCTAGCCGTCACTACTTCTCCCGGTGTGCCGTCCCCGCCTTGCACCAGCACGTGTCACTCAACATCAGGCGGGCCCTTAGTTCCATGCTTTGCACAAAGGTCCACTTGACCACCGATGCGTGGACAAGTGCATGCGGACAGGGATGCTACATTTCACTGACGGCACACTGGGTGAATGTAGTTGAGGCTGGGACTGCTTCCCAAACTGGCCCGGTGTACCTTGTCTCCCCGCCTAACATTCCTGGCAGGGACACGAGAAGAATACCCCCCTCCTCCTCCTCCTCCACCGCCTCCTCCTCCACCACCGCCTCCTCCTCCGCCACCGCCTCCTCCTCCGCTGTTAGATTGACCCCAGCTACGAGTTGGAAACGTTGCAGCACTGGCGTTGGTAGACGTCAGCAGGCCGTGCTGAAGCTGATCAGCTTGAGGGACAGACAGCACACTGCCTCCGAGGTGAGGGATGCCCTCCTCGATGAGACGGCAATATGGTTTGAGCCGCTGCACCTGGGCCCAGGCATGGTCGTTTGTGATAACGGCCGGAACCTGGTAGCAGCTCTGGAGCTTGCTGGACTCCAACATGTTCCATGCCTGGCCCACGTCTTCAACCTAGTGGTGCAACGTTTCCTAAAGAGCTACCCCAATGTTCCAGAGCTACTGGTGAAAGTGCGGCGCATGTGCGCCCACTTTTGCAAGTCGACAGTAGCCGCTGCTAGCTTAAAATCTCTCCAGCAACGCCTGCATGTGCCACAACACCGGCTTTTGTGCGACGTCCCCACACGCTGGAACTCAACGTTTCAGATGTTGAATAGAGTGGTTGAGCAGCAGAGACCTTTGATGGAATACCAGCTACAAAACCCTAGGGTGCCACAAAGTCAGGTGCCTCAGTTTCTCATCCATGAGTGGCCATGGATGAGAGATCTTTGTGACATCCTACGGGTGTTTGAGGAGTCCACAAGGAGGGTGAGCTCTGAGGATGCGATAGTGAGCCTTACAATCCCGCTCTTGTGTGTTCTGAGAGAATCCTTGATTGACATCAGGGATAACTCAGATCACACAGAGGAGTTAGGGATAGCATCCGATCCGTCACAGCTGGAGAGTAGGTCCACACATCTGTCCGCTTCACTGCGTTTAATGGAGGAGGAGGAGGAAGAGGAGGAGGAGGAAGAAGAGTTGTCCGATGATGTGATGGTGATACAGGAGGCTTCCGGGCAACTTCGAATCGTCCCATTGTTGCTGTTATGTCAGTCCAGGTAGCTGCAACGGGGCTAAGGAATAGCAGTAGGGAATCTCGCCCTGCACTACTCCCACTAGCTATCCCGGTCCCTGCCTCACGGGTGTGGGTCGGCTGACCCCGACAGCTCCTCTCTCACTGATACCGTAGGCCTAGAGGGAAGTGGGAGAAGGAATGCCCTATAAGATCTCTAGGGACTGGAGACTAAAGGGGGTCACCCCTAACGAACAAGTGAAGCTGCTACTGACAGGGACTGACAAGGGTGTGCGCTGACTAACAACACAAGCAGCACACAGGAAATATGTGGGAAAGAATTCCCCTAAACCAATATGGGAAGGAACCTTACACTAGGAAACAAACACAGGGAAACTGAGTAGAAATCAAAGGATAAGGCAATTCACTCACACAGTCAATTATACACAGAGGGAGGATTGGTGAACACAGAAGGGAAAACACACAAACCAACTCGTTCACCCAAACCTCCCAAAAACCAACCACGGAACTTCCTCTATCCAAGATAACCACCTACTCCTCCTGCTAAGGCCTAGCTCTGTAAAAGCGACACTCAGCACAGAACCATGGGTTTAAATACAGAGTAGAGACCACTCCTCCCAGGTGCAAATGGGAGGACAGACTAATCAACCAGGAGATAAAGCTGCCTACCAGCAGTGCGCGCGTGCAAGTCAGAAGGTGTGCACCAATACCCACGACAGGACAACCCCGCAGCGCCAGGATGCCATCCCAGACACTGCGCAGCCAAAAACTCCCCAGGTAAGAAAAATAGAAAGTAATGAACCTAAATACTCCTAACAGTTTCAGCGCGGATGGGTAGACATGGACGATGAGGAGGAAATGGAGATTGAACTTTCCGGTGGGGCCAGAGGAGTCATGCCAACTAACACTGTGGCAGACATGGCTGAGTTCATGTTGGGGTGCTTTACAACCGACAAGCGTATTGTCAAAATCATGGAGGACAACCAGTACTGGATCTTTGCTATCCTTGACCCCCGGTATAAAAACAACATCTCCTCTTTTATTCCGGTAGAGGGGAGGGCCAATCGCATCAATGCTTGCCACAAGCAATTGGTGCAGAATATGATGGAGATGTTTCCAGCATGTGACGTTGGCGGCAGGGAGGGCAGTTCCTCCAGTAGGCGACCAAGTTCTCACCGGTCCACACAAACAAGGGGCACACTGTCTAAGGTCTGGGACACCTTGATGGCACCCCCTCGCCAAAGTGCCGCCACGGAGGGTCCTAGTGTCACCAGGCGTGAGAAGTATAGGCGCATGTTGCGGGAATACCTTTCCGACCACAGCCCTGTCCTCTCCGATCCCTCTGCGCCCTACACGTATTGGGTGTCGAAGTTGGACCTGTGGCTTGAACTTGCCCTATATGCCTTGGAGGTGCTGTCCTGTCCTGCCACCAGCGTCCTATCTGAGAGGGTGTTCAGTGCAGCTGGTGGCATCATCACTGACAAGCGCACCCGTCTGTCAGCTGAGAGTGCCGACCGGCTCACTTTGATAAAAATGAACCACCACTGGATAGAGCCTTCATTTTTGTGCCCACCTGTGTAAAGCACCCCAACATGAAACTCCATGTCTGTGCTCAACCTCTCCAATTCCTCCGCATCCTCATACTCATCCACCATAAGCATTGCACAATTCTGCTAATACTAGGCTCCCTCCACCCTGATTTCCCCCAACTCTGCTGGTTAGAGGCTCCCTCCACCCTGATTTCCCACAACAATGCTAGTTAGAGGCTCCCTCCACCCTGATTTCCCACAACTCTGCTGGTTAGAGGCTCCCTCCACCCTGATTTCCCACAACTCTGCTGGTTAGAGGCTCCCTCCACCCTGATTTCCCACAACAATGCTGGTTAGAGGCTCCCTCCACCCTGATTTCCCACAACTCTGCTGGTTAGAGGCTCCCTCCACCCTGATTTCCCACAACTCTGCTGGTTAGAGGCTCCCTCCACCCTGATTTCCCACAACTCTGCTGGTTAGAGGTTCCCTCCACCCTGATTTCCCACAACTCTGCTAGTTAAAGGCTCCCTCCACCATGAATTTGCCCAAACTGGGGTTTTGAGAGGCTCCTTCCACCATGAATTTCCTAAAACTTGGCTGTTTAGAGGCTCAATTCACCATGAATTGGTCCAAACTGGGCTGGTTAGAGGCTCCCTCCACTATGAATTTGGCCAAACTGGGGTTTTTAGAGGTTCCCTCCACCATGAATTTCCCAAAACTTGGCTTATTAGAGGCTCCCTCCACCATGAATTGGTCCAAACTGGGCTGGTTAGAGGCTCCCTCCACCATGAATTGGTCCAAACTGGGGTTTTTAGAGGCTCCCTCCACCATGAATTGGTCCAAACTGGGGTTTTTAGAGGCTCCCTCCACCATGAATTTCCCAAAACTTGCCTGTTTAGAGGCTCCCTCCACCATGATTTGGTCCAAACTGGGGTTTTTAGAGGCTCCCTCCACCATGAATTTCCCAAAACTTGGCTGTTTAGAGGCTCAATCCACCATGAATTGGTCCAAACTGGGCTGGTTAGAGGCTCCCTCCACTATGAATTTGGCCAAACTGGGGTTTTTAGAGGCTCCCTCCACCATGAACTTCCCATAGCTTGGCTGTTTAGAGGCTCCCTCCACCATGAATTGGTCCAAACTGGGCTGGATAGAGGCTCCCTCCACCATGAATTTGCCCAAACTGGGGTTTTTAGAGGCTCCCTCCACCATGAATTTCCCAAAACTTGGCTGATTAGAGGCTCAATCCACCATGAATTGGTCCAAACTGGGCTGGTTAGAGTCTCCCTCCACTATGAATTTGGCCAAACTGGGGTTTTTAGAGGCTCCCTCCACCATGAATTTCCCAAAACTTGGCTGTTTAGAGGCTCCCTCCACCATGAACTTCCCATAGCTTGGCTGTTTAGAGGCTCCCTCCACCATGAATTGGTCCAAACTGGGCTGGTTAGAGGCTCCCTCCACCATGAATTTGCCCAAACTGGGGTTTTTAGAGGCTCCCTCCACCATGAATTTCCCAAAACTTGGCTGTTTAGAGGCTCCCTCCACCATGAATTGGTCCAAACTGGGCTGGTTAGAGGCTCCCTCCACCATGAATTTCCCAAAACTTGGCTGTTTAGAGGCCCAATCCACCATGAATTGGTCAAAACTTGGCTATTTAGAGGCTTCCTCCACCATGAATTGGTCCAAACTGGGCTGGTTAGAGGCTCCCTCCACCATGAATTTGGCCAAACTGGGGTTTTTAGAGGCTCCCTCCACCATGAATTGGTCCAAACTGGGGTTTTTAGAGGCTCCCTCCACCATGAATTTCCTAAAACTTGGCTGTTTAGTGGCTCCCTCCACCATGAATTGGTCCAAGCTGGGCTGGTTAGAGGCTCCCTCCACCATGAATTTGCCCAAACTGGGGTTTTTAGAGGCTCCCTCCACCATGAATTTCCCAAAACTTGGCTGTTTAGAGGCTCCCTCCACCATGAATTGGTCCAAACTGGGCTGGTTAGAGGCTCCCTCCACTATGAATTTGGCCAAACTGGGGTTTTTAGAGGCTCCCTTCACCATGAATTTGCCCAAACTGGGGTTTTTAGAGGCTCCCTCCACCATGAATTTCCCAAAACTTGGCTGTTTAGAGGCTCCCTCCACCATGAATTGGTCCAAACTGGGCTGGTTAGAGGCTCCCTCCACTATGAATTTGGCCAAACTGGGGTTTTTAGAGGCTCCCTCCACCATGAATTTCCCAAAACTTGGCTGTTTAGAGGCTCCCTCCACCATGAACTTCCCATAGCTTGGCTGTTTAGAGGCTCCATCCACCATGAATTGGTCCAAACTGGGCTGGTTAGAGGCTCCCTCCACCATGAATTTGCCCAAACTGGGGTTTTTAGAGGCTCCCTCCACCATGAATTGGTCCAAACTGGGGTTTTTAGAGGCTCCCTCCACCATGAATTGGTCCAAACTGGGGTTTTTAGAGGCTCCCTCCACCATGAATTTCCCAAAACTTGGCTGTTCAGAGGCTCCCTCCACCATGAATTGGTCCAAACTGGGCTGGTTAGAGGCTCCCTCCTCCATGAATTTGCCCAAACTTGGCTGTTTAGAGGCTCCCTCCACCATGAATTGGTCCAAACTGGGGTTTTTAGAGGCTCCCTCCACCATGAATTTGCCCAAAATGGGCTGTTTAGAGGCTCCCTCCACCATGAATTTGCCCAAACTCTGCTGGTTACAGGCTCAATCCACCCTGATTTTCAAAACAAATGTTGGTGCCAACCTCAACTTACTACAAGGGCCAAATTCACTGCTGGTGACAAGCTCTCCTCACTCTAAGTGCCAAATACACATGTTTCAAGGTGTTCTCCTACTGTCTGAGAGGTGGTATTGAGTGTGTAAAGTGTGTAGTTGTTAGGCTGTGATGTTGGGGTAATAGAGTGTCTTTGGTGTGTTAGATGCCCCCAGACATGCTTCCCCTGCTGTCCCATTGTCATTCCAGAGGTGTTGGTATCATTTCCTGTGGTGTGATAGTGGACTTGGTGACCCTCCAGACACGGATTTGGGTTTCCCCCTTAACGAGTATATGTTCCCCATAGACTATAATGGGGTTCGAAACCCGTTCAAACATACGAACAGTGAGCGGCTGTTCGAATCGAATTTCGAACCTCGAACATTTTAGTGTTCGCTCATCTCTAATTATTGTGTCTGAAAATCCCCGGTCTACACACATATAAATATATTAGAGTGAGGACTCGGCTTTGCACAGGAATATTACATTTTATGTTTGTGTAGTGGCCCCATAAGAATTGTCCAATTTTGCACTGATGTATTTTGTAATTATGTGTATCTCATTTTGGAAAAACCTGTGATCAGTTGTTATGGATACCTGGAGCAAAGCTGTATCTAATCTTTCCCTGTGTAGTACTGTGTTTAGACGCAAGTATCTAATCCTTGTTGGTGTGGTACTGTGTGCAGATGCACATATCTAATCCTCCGGCGTGTGGTATTGTGTGAAGAGGCGCGTATCTAATCCTCCAGTAAGTGAAACTGTGTGCAGACGTGCATATCCAATCTTACGGCATGTGGTACTGTGTCCAGACGTGCGTATCTAATCCTCTGGCGTGTGGTACTGTGTTCAGACGCGTGTATCTAATCCTCTGGCGTGTGGTACTGTGTGCAGATGCGCATATCTAATCCTTCCCCGTGTGGTATTATGTGAAGAGGCGCGTATCTAATCCTCCAGTAAGAGAAACTGTGTGCAGACGTGCATATCTAATCTTACGGCATGTGGTACTGTGTCCAGACGTGCGTATCTAATCCTCTGTCGTGTGGTACTGTGTGCAGACGCGTGTATCTAATCCTCTGGCGTGTGGTACTGTGTGCAGATGCGCGTATCTAATCCTCCCCCGTGTGGTACTGTGTGCTGAGACGCTTATCTAATTCTCTGGCATGTGGTACTTTGTGCAGAGGCATGTATCTAATCCTCCAAAGTGTGGTACTGTGTTCAGATGCACATATCTAATCCTCCCCTGTGTGGTATTGTGTGAAGAGGTGCATATCTAATCCTACGACATGTGGAACTGTGTGTAGATGCTAGTACCTAATACTACAGCATGTGGTACTGTATGCAGACGCATGTATCTAATCCTATTGCATGTGCAACTGTGTGAAGACGCGGGTATCTAATCCTCTAGGCGTGTGGAACTGTGTGTAGACGCGTGTATCTAATCCTACGGCATGAGGTACTTTGTGCAGATGTGCGTTTCTAATCCTCTGGTGTATGGAACTGTGTGCAGATGTGCATATCCAATCCTCTGGCGTGTGGTACTGTGTGCAGATGCATGTATCTAATCCTCCCCCGTGTGGTACTGTGTGTAGATGCACGTATCTAATCCTCTGGTGGTGGTACTATGTGAAGACATGCGTATCTAATCCTCCAGTGTGTTGAACTGTGTGCAGATGTGCGTATCTAATCCTCCCCTGTGTGGTATTGTGTGAAGAGGTGCATATCTAACCCTCCCCCATGTGGTACTTTGTGCAGACACACGTATCTAATCCTTTAGCGTGTGGAACTGTGTGCACACACGCATATCTAACCCTCGGTTGTGTTGTACTGTGTGCAGATGCACGTATCTAAACCTCCCCTGTGTGGTATTGTGTGAAGAGGCGTGTATCTAATCTTATGGTGTGTAGAATTGTGTGTAGACGCGCGTATCTAGTCCTATGGCATGTGGTACTGTGTGCAGACGTGCGTATCTAATCCTCCCCTGTGTGGTACTGTGTGCTGAGACGCGTATTTAATTCTCTGGCTTATGGTAATGTGTGCAGATACACGTATCTAATCCTCCCCTGTGTGGTATTGTGTGAAAAGGCACGTATCTAATCCTACGGCATGTGGTACTGTGTGCAGACGCGCATATCTAATCCTACGGAATGTGGTACTGTGTGCAGAGGTGCATATCTTATGCTCTGGTGTGTGGAACTGTGTGCAGATGCGTGTATCCAATCCTTTGGCATGTGGTACTGTGTGCAGACGCATGTATGTAATCCTTTGGCACGTGGAACCGTGTGCAGATGCACGTATCTAATCCTTCAGTGTGTGGAACTGTGTGCAGAAGTGCGTATTTAATCCTCTGGTGTGTGGGATTATGTGCAGACGCGTGTATCTAATCCTATGACGTGTGATACTGTGTGCTGATCTGTGTATCTAATCCTCTGATGCGTGTATCTCAGTTTAGATATCAGTGTTGGATTGTGCATGTGGAGTGACCGTGTGTATTGTTTGTATTTGTTTGTATTGGCTAAGGGGGGGGGGCATTGTGTTTGGAATGCTGTATCTCAGCAACGGTACGTCTGAGTGAGTTGGAGTCTCGTCTAAAACCTTCCCGGATACCTGAAGTATCTCTGTACCAAATTTGGTGAAGATCGGTCCAGTCGTTTGGTTTGCATTAGAGAACAGACAGACAGACAGACAGACAAGAATTTATTTTTATAATATAGAGAGATATAAATTTGGTTTCCCTGGAATCGACTAGAGATGAGCGAACGGCGTTCGATCGAATATCAGGCCGTTCGAGGTATCTGATTACAATTTAATACAACGAGGCAAATGCACGAAAAATTCGTATCCCCTCCCACTTCCTCTGGCGCTTTTTTTGCACCAATAACTGAGCAGGGGAGGTGGGACAGGAACTACGACAACGTGGGCATCAAAAAAAAATCAGAAAAAGTAATTGGCTGGCTAAATCAGGTGACCTCCACTTTATACGAATGGTTGATTTCAGATCCGGGTCATATGAGACTGTGAACTATGTGATTGTGAGACAGGGATAGATGTACAGGCAGGGTTAGCTAGGGATTAGCTTTATTTATGTGGGAATGTCACTCACGCAGCTCTTTGGGGCTCCATCTCGTCTTGATTCTTGTCAGCTTGCGATATGCGGGAGCTGACTTCCCGTAGGAATGCATTGACCAGCGTTGATTGGCTGAATGCCAGAGTACAGCATTCGGCCAATCAACGCTGGTTCTGCCGGAGGAGGCGGAGTCTAAGATCGGTCCACAGCAGTCTCCATTCTGGTCCGATCTCAGATGTAGCAGGGTTGAGCGCACAGCTCTGCTACACCGGAGATTTAGCAGAGCTGACCGTGCGATGAGCTCTGCTACACCCGAGATGTAGCAGAGCTGAGTGTGTGCTGAGTTCTGCTACACCAGACATGTAGCAGAGCTGAGTGTGCGCTGAGCTCTATTACATCAAGAGATGTAGCAGAGCTGAGTGTGTGCTGAGCTCTGCTACACTGGAGATGTAGCAAAGCTGAGTGTGCACTGAGCTCTGCTATACCAGAGATGTAGCAGAGTTGAGTGTGCGCTGAGCTCTGCTACACTGGAGATGTAGCAGACCTGTGTGCTGAGCTCTGCTACACCAGAGATGTAGCAGAGCTGAGGGTGCGCTGAGCTCTGCTACACCAGAAGTTCATCTCTAGTATTGCAGAGCTCAGTGCACGGCCAGCTCTGCTACATCTCTGGCCGAAGGAGGGATCCTGGTTTTCACAGTCCTTGATCGCCATCTGATGGTGAAACAGTTCAGTGCATAAAAATACACAAATCTATTAACCACTTCAGTACTGGGCCAATTTGTGGTCTAGGACGAGACAAATTTTAGGGGTTTTTTTTTGTATGTGCGGTTTTGAGGGCTTTAAGATGTTAATAATTTGGGTTATTCAACTAATTTCTGCATCTTTTATTCGGTGACATATAAAACTTTATTTTTACGTTATTTTTAGTTTTGCATGTGTTTTAATTTTTTTATATATATATATATATATATCCAGGAAAATATAAACAAAATAGGAGGGAAATTGGATCTGGTTTTGACTTTTTTTAATTTAATAACATAAAGTGATACTAAAAAACTTTATAAAATAGGTTTTCCTCTTCATTATGGTAATTTTTAGTTTGCATGGAGTCGTCGGGGGTGGGGCTATAACCTTTAATAATGACATTTTATTAGTGTATTATTTTATTTATTTATTTTAATTGTTTTACTTTTTATTAAACTTTTCTATTTTTTGTTTCTTCATTGTGTCCCCATAAGGTCATAATAGTCTTTTGGGGACATCTGATCACTTTTTTGTATTGGAGACTGATTTCCCCTGTAACTGGGGCTTGTACATTTAGCCTCCTGCTTGCTGTTTTAAGACTAATAGAGCTGATCTGAGTCCTGTAGGACCCAGCAGCTCTTGTGCGACGCTGAGCCCAGCGGATCACGTGACCGCCGGGTCAGAGGGCGGCCGCATCATGGATATACACAGCAAATGAGAAGGCAGCGGCAATAATAAACCTTCTCTGCCTTCTCTCTGGGAGCTCCGTCTGAAGTTACAGCAAATTGCAGCTGCTGAGTTCTGCTTGGATGTACCGTTACGTCCTGGCAGAACAAGGCAACCAAATTCCAGACATAAACAATGGAAAAGTTTTTCCAGCAGATAAGTCGTCTTAGAATTGCGGTTCGGCTCAGGTGAAGTGAATGGGACTCCTGTGTGTCAGGGATGTTACAAGCAGCCAGCAATGTTTTCCCTAAACCTTTACAACTTCTCTCCCATCAGGTCACCTACAAATTATCTGGAGACTGAGAACATTTATCCCATTGAAGCTTCTGTTTTCTGTCAGTACAGATGTGTATTATTTATTTCTCTTGCTTGTATAGCGCCAACATATTCCGCAGCGCTGTACAGACATTGTGCGTCTCTGTCCCATATAGGGCTCACAAGTAAAGTCTAACCTGACATGTAACATGGTAACTAAACTGTGGCTCAGAATCTTAACTTGACTCTTCTTCTTCTCGCTCCTTATTATTACATAGATTGTGGGGTCTGCAGACTTACTCATTGTAACAAGACAAGGCGCCCCCTCTGGTGAGTATTGGCAGTGACAGAGAGAGGGACAGAGTCTTTACTATTATAATGGTCAATTCTGCCAGACCCCCATTGTATGTAATAGTAAGGAGCAGGGAGAGGGAGAGGAGTCCGGTGAGGGAATCTAACACAAGACCTTCAGTTGGTACCAACCAAGAAACCCGAGGCTCAGGACAGACAGACCCCATAAATAAATACAATTCCTTCCCCGGATAACCCCCTTATAGTCACATCTCATCTGACAGGATTTAGATCAAGGCTTTGACTTCTCCATTCAAGAACCTTCATTTCTCTTTTCCAGCCATTTCTTATAGATTTTCTGGTTTACTATCAGCCATATAACATTCCTAAACCTTTTATATTTCATACCCACTGGCTAACACGGTACAAATACTAAATATGTTAGTCAGCAATCTCGTACTTGTCCACAAGATGGCGCTCTTGTAGTTTGTTTGGGTCTCCGGCCGGTCACAGGGATAAGTGTCACATGTAATGTGTTTTCTGGTTCTACAAAAAGAGAGATGGCAATGTGACAAACTGTGGAAAATTGAACAAAAAAATTCTTTGCATTGCCATATTCTGACACTTGCAGAATTTTTTTTTTTTTATATTTTCGTAATTTGAACTTTTTGAGGCATCTTTTTTAGCCAGACAAGTTTTATTTCTACCATTTTGGGGAATGTCCGACATTTTGATCAAGTTTTACTATATCTGTATAATGGGGCGAAATAGCAGAAAACAACAACTTGTCTTCAGAAGACTCCCTGCTGTCACAGCAACTGAACGGCCTCCATGATATCACCCAGTAGGAGCCGTCTGTACAGTCCTGAAAACTGAAAGCGAAAGTAAAACCAACCCTCAGAGGCTGTGGTCATATCCCACCATGGCACCTGAGAGGTTAAATGTGTGTGGTCAGAGCCCCCTCTTATCACAGACACTGCCACCGAGTCCCTGCTGTGTAACACAGGAGCCTGCTGAGCTGGAACTATTTTTATTAACCCTCCCCTGATATTAATAGCAATGGGAGAGTCAGACACCATATAGTTATATACCGCCACGTTACATTACCCAATTACAGCCCAAGTATATGCTTTACTACAAAAAGGTTCAGTGCTTAGTAAAAGAGACCAAACAAAGATGAACAGACAAGAAGAACAGTTGTAAAATAAAAAGGCAGAAAAAAATGAAAAATCCTTAAGAATTTCAAACTTTATAAAATGCATATTTTTCAAAATTTCCACCAAATTTCCTATTTTTTCATAATTAAACACAAAACATATCAACCAAAATTTACTACTAACATGAAGTACAATGTGTTACGAAAAAAACAATCTCAAAATCACTTTGGTAAGATAAAGTGTTCCAAAGTTATTACTGCATAAAGTGACACACGTCAGTTTTGAAAAATTGAGCTTGGTCAGAAAGTCAAAAAGTGCCATCGGCGGGAAGGGGTTAAAGGTCTTTCCCGCCTGCATCTCTTATAAAAGACAATAAAATCTGATAAAACCTGCAGATCTGATAAAAGGGAGATGTTCAATTTCCAAGTATTTCTAGCAACATTTCTAAGACCACCCATCTTGATTTTAAAACGTAAAACTTTGTGATCTGATAAAACATTACTAAAAGGCTGGCAATAAAGAATGAGAACAAAGAATAAAATCAATGCGAGATTTACAGTTAGAATTACTCCAAGTTATACCGGCTTCCTCTAGTTCGTCTGGGATTACATTTTCTGTACAGATCCTGTAAATTAAAATCAGTCATATTTTTTAAAAGTCCCGGTGTTTTATCATAATTTACAGTAGTGGCACCAGAGAGCCGGCGCTTTTAAAATACAGTTAAAATCACCCGCGATCACTAGAGGAACAGAGTCATTAATAAATAGTGGTAAAATCTCCAGCATTCCAATCCTTCGGTTCTTATTAGCAGCTCCATAAAAATGTAAAAACTGCCATTTTTGGCCAATAATATATGCCTTTATCAATAAAATTCTGCCAGGTAAAATTTCATTAATATCGTCTATTAAAACATCTCCCTTTAAAAAGTATTGCAACTCCACCTGAGTGCGGTTCGTTCGATCCCGAACATACGGAGGGTCCATGGATCCAGTTCTTCTTATATTTTTCATAATTCAACTGGTGCAGATTCCTGTAGAAAGAAGACTGTGGCAAGCAGGGTTGATAAGTAGTCTAAAACAACAATTTTCCTCCTTTTAGAGTGGATGCTTCTAACATTCAGAGTGATGCCCTGTAATTCCTCCATTTTAAAAGATGGGAAGGGATGTGGTGTACAGGAACAAACTCTTTACCGGGAGGCTTCATAGGGATTCTTCACCCCCAGAGCCCCCGTCAAGCCCCATTTCACTCCCTTCTCAGTGGACTGTTTCGAAGGTACATAGGGAGGAGACAAAGGAAACCGGAGAACCCATGCCCTCCTCGCCTAGCAGACCCCCTACTATACTAAAGGCTATATATGAGACAAAATATTCCCTGGGGGGGGGCACACCAACAACATCAGCATCAATGATGTTCCCTTCTGGGAGCTCACTAGGGTTAGTCTCTTGTACCGTATGTATTTCGCCACTGGGGGCATCTCCCCCTATCTCCTGTGCAGGAGGGGGATGGAGAGCCACCTCAGTGGTTTTCTGAGGAACAACAGGGGTTTTCACTGGGGTCTGCTCCACAGGGGCAGAAGAGACACCCGGCTGCTCCCCAATTACAACACTAGCGTAAGACATACCCTTTTTCTTTTTGGCCGTACCCCTAGGATCAGCCTGGGACCCTGCCTGTCTTGGAGTGACTTTGTGTGCAGGCGGAACAGCTTCATCCAGAGCACCCTCAATCAAGGGATCCTCTGTTGGCTGTTCACTGCTACTCCTCCATCTAAACCTCCATTTTTTCCTGGTTCCCAGGGTATCCATGTCATCGGATTCCGAATCAGTGTGCATCTCTCCCCTCTCCTCCCTCACGGTCTGGGTTAAGGTCTGCTGCATATTTTTGCGACCAAGGGGCTCTGGAGGATTTTCATCATTTGAACATTCACCGGCCTTGTCTTCCAGGTCTTGGCAAGAATATGCAAATCTGTCTTCCATTATGTAATTAGGAAGTCAGGTGTCTCAGTGTTGCAAACCAATAGCGGGCGCTCACTGGAATGTGCAAGCCTGTCTTCCCTGATGTAATTAGGAAAACAGAATCTCAGTGATATAGCCCAATAAAGGTTGCTCCCTTTAACATCATGCTCGACCTTCCAAGAGGCCTTTGTTTTGCAATGATGCTGGGATTATTACCAGGTATAGTTTCTCAACCGAGGGCGGCCATTTTGATGTTATTGCATTTCGTCAGTCCGGTGTAGAGAAGACTAACCTGGTAGAGGTGAGAGGCTTAGACAGGGTTAGGGGGATATCGTCACTCTTTGGAGAGAGACCACCATATAGGTGTGTGGAGACTTATTAAGCCTTTAGCACTCCACTTTGCAAGGGACCATGGGAAGAATATGCAAATCTGACTTCCATGATGTAATTAGGAAGTCAGGTGCCTCAGTGTTGCAAACCAATAGAGGGCGCTCACTGGAATGTGCAAGCCTGTCTTCCCTGATGTAATTAGGAAGACAGAATCTCAGTGATATAGCCCAAAAAAGGCTGCTCCAGGTCTTGATGATGGCTTCACATTTCTCCACTATCTCCGCCTCCTTCCCGGCTTGCTGTACAGGACAATCTTGGAACAAGTGAGAGGTTAAGAAGCAGTAGCTACATCTCTTCCCCACTAAGCAATCAGACTACTCGTGATCCTCGCAGCTGCATTTTTTGTACTTGCTATTACAATGCTCCTGGATATGTCCATAGCACCTACATTTACGGCAATATGTGGCATGCCTGAGTAGAAAAAAATCTCCCACATAGTCTCCAAATTTAAATCTGGCTGGGGGAATTTCAAAACCGGCAGCATGTAACAGATTTCTTTTGCACGCCACTTGGAACCTCCATTTAGAGGTCCAGACCCCCTCATCATTATAAATGCGGTTTAAAAATTTCACTTTTAGAAAAAATTTCCCCAAGTAAGCCGCAATTTCTTCCTGTCTTGCCAATGTCCATTTTAATGACAACATTCTTGATCAACTCCAGCTCATGACCAAAGATGATAATGTTAGACAGTCTTGGATCTTCAAAAACATTGCGAAGTTTAAGAAGGACAGACTGCTGAATACCTGCACCAGTGAAGGTCACATCGTAGATGCCGAGTCTTGGGTAGTCCTGGATGGCTAGTAGCTCATTCTTGTGAACATCGAAGACGTCCCTCAGAATAGTCTGGACCAGGGTCTTCAGCGTGAAAATCACCCTCCGGGATTCCGCAACACAAAATCGCACCGTGTTTGGCACACAGGAGAAAGCTGGTGTAGTGTCTGGGTTTGGCTCCATGACACTTGTAGAAAAAAACCAATTTGTATCGGGGGAGAAAAATCAATCAGCTCCTCCTCTCTGGCTTGCGCCTTCAAGGAGTTGATCCCAACTCGTTATTGTAGGCTAAGCCCCCCTCCAATAGCAGCAAAAAGGCAAAATAAATTATCATCTGCAGGACACCTATAGGGCCGAAGGGAGGGTACCCCAATACTTAGCTCAGACCAGGCAGTACAAGACTATACCTGATCTTGGCCAGCTAGTGCGCACAAGGCAGTAGCAAGCACCAGTGAATGTGAGCCAAGACTAAATAGGGAGGAAGAACCCGCCCAGAACCTGATAGGAGGGCAGGCTGTCAATCACAGGGCAAGGCAAAAATTAACCACTTAATGGACAGAGGCAACAAGGGCAGAAGACGGGTGTGGTGCAAATTCAATTACAGAATTAGAGCCGTGTTCACACAGTGCAACTAAAAACTCTAAGCAGATTATCAAACTGCACCCGCCTCCTGCGCCGCATCATGCGAGCAGAGGGTGGTGCAGAGACCCGAACAGGCAGAGATATTACATCCTGTTAGAAAGTCTCACAAATGCAGTTTTTATCCAATTCCACCACATTCTGATTTTTTTTCCAGCTTCCCAGTACAATTTTCCCGCAAACATTAGGCCCTGAAATGGTTTTATAAACAGGAAAATAAAGTTATTGGTTTTCTAAGGCGAGGAATCAAAATGTCTGCAGCAGGAAGAAGTTAAACCATTTTTATTCCTTTCTCTTGTTCTATATATTCATGTATAAACATGTATAAAAAAAATTCATAAAAATTAACTTTTAATGCTCCATTTAAAAATTCACATGACAAAAAACAGAAAAATCAGTAATGCTTATGCATTTCGGAGCACAAACAGTCCATTTTGCAGCAACCCGGCGGAGGGGATCAGAGAGTGTGGAATATGGTGACACGGCTGTGCGCCTGATAGGCCTGGTGCGCTATTCACACACTCCGAATCCTCCACAAGGCTGTGCAGAAAAAGGGGATTCCTGCAGTTCTTGTCTTTCCCTGGGGCGCTCCTTGTAGGAGAGGGGACCTCTCGATACTGAGCTGTGTGGATGTTGTTCAGGAGATGCCCTGATGGTGATGCAGCCAACGACTCAGGAGCCCAGCGGTTGCAGGGTAACCCAAATAACTTTTATTGAACAATGCCACACACTTTCCAGCAGCTTTGTAAGATGGATACAGTATATAGTTCAATGCACAATGTCCCAGAATTAAGAGTTTAGCCACAGTACAATAGACACTGTAGTACTAAACGTACTATTCTGCTCTCCTCCTCTCGTACCACTCCCTAACTAAGCAGATAGGGGACTGTAAAGGGCTGTGGGTCCTGATATGGAACACTCCTGTACAGTACTTCTGTAGCTCCTAATGGCACGGACACAGATGTCTCTCGGGAACCCAAAAAGTTCTCCCACTAACTCCGGGGCAGCCTCCGGATGTACCTTGCAATAAGATGACTTTGTTCACTCAGCAAGGTGTCTGGTACTGGAATGGTGCAACTAGATCTGAACTTCTATACTTCTGCACCATTGGACTTTCCAACCACTGGACTCAGGGGCGGATCCAGGGCCGGCCCTAACAAAATGGTCCCGGTCAGCTCGGCAGTCGGGCAAGTGCCGGGGCCCACAGAGCCTCTGGGGGCCCCCCGGCACTTGCCTGTAACGATTTCAGCTCATCGGCGTCCGTCCGCCGATGAGCTGGAATACATACGCGATCAGTGGCGTAACTACCGCCATAGCAGCAGAGGCAGCTGCCACAGGGCCCGGGACATAAGGGGCCCGGCGACAGCTACCTCTGCTACCCCCGCTGTTATCACAGACAAACTGTTTTAACTGTGCTAAGAGCGGGGGAAAGCTGAAAGGACCTTGTGTGACGTCATCCGTCACATGACTGGGTGGGCGTGTCTATAGCCCGTACAGTCCTGGAAAGAGAAGGAGAGATCTGCTGCGAGGTAATGAAGGGGAGGGGGAAGGGAGATGCAGGATGGAGAGTGTCTGTCTGTGTGTAAGTGTGTGTGAGTGTGTATGTGTGTGAGTGTGTATGTGTGTGAGTGTGTATGTATGTGTGGTGAGGAGCAACAGTAACCTAGGGGCAGAGATGGAGGAGAGGACATGAAAATGTGGGTAGAGATGAGGGGTGCATGAAACTCCGGGCAGATGGAGGGAGGGTATGAAATGTCATGTGACATCAGTGTGTTATTAAAGATGGCCAACACCACCAAAGACTGCAGCAGAGCCGGAGACAGGTAAGTAACTTTTTTTTTTTTATGTCTGTATCTCCCCTCGGTCTCCGATTATTATACTCTGGGGTCTGAAAATACCCCAGAGTATAATAATTGTTCGTGGGTGTTCATTATCGGGCATAATCCCGTGTGCAGGGGCCACAATGGGGTGTAATATTGTGTGCAGGGGCCACAATGGGGTATAATACTGTGTGCAGGAGCCACTATGGGACATAATTGAGCGTGCAGGAATGCGGTGTGTGTGGGGGGGGGTAGTCGGTCGAGATCTTCGGTGTCGGTCAGGAAGGGGGGGGCCCCATGTCAAAAGTTCGCCACGGGGCCCCGCCATTCCTAGTTACGCCACTGTACGCGATTAAAGCAGGAGCTGTGACCTCAGCTCCTGCTTTAAAGCTCCGGCCCGGCTTGCGTGTGTAGGCGCGATGACGTCATCACATCGCGCCTACACACGCAAGCCGGGCCGTAGCTAAGCAGGAGCTGAGGTCACAGCTCCTGCTTTAATCGCGTATATGACTGGAGTGGGAGAGAGGAGAGAGGAGCGTCAGGGGAACAATGGAAGGTGAGTGATAGAAGGTGAGTGTAAGTGTTTGTTTTGTATTAAATATTAAGGTGGAACATAATGAAGGGGGCCCATGAAACTGGGGGGCAAATGAAGGGGAGGGGGGAACGGCATGACACTGGGGAAGATGAAGGGGGTGGGGAGAGAACGGCATGAAACTGGGGACAAAGATGGAGGGGGCCCAATGAAACTGAGGGGGCAAATGAAGGGGAGGGGGGAACGGCATGACACTGGGGCAGAGACGGGGGACATTAAACTGTGCGCAGATGAAGGGGGAGAACGTGATGAAACTGGGGACAGAGATGGAGGGGGGACATGAAACTGGGGACAGAGGAAGGGTGTATATGAAACTGGGGGAGAGATGGAGGGGGGGCATATAATTTATGGGTGACTGTAGGAGGATTATACTGTGTGGGAGCACATGATAAATGAATGAGAATGGGTGGAATCAACATAAAAGTGGGTGGAGCCAAATTTGCCGCGGCACGCAGAGCGCACCGCACATTTTACCCCTCTTTCTACTCATTAAAAATTAGGAGGTATGGCGTTGGTGACGCCACACTCCTGCATGACGTCACTCGCTTCATCTGCGACGCACAGTGTCTCGACTCCCCCGCCTCCTTTACAAGGGGGCCCACTGAGGCTCTGTCGCCCAAGGGCCCATAAAAACCTGGAGCCGGCCCTGGGTCAGCATGTCCCGGACGCCGATGAGCTGAATACATAGGCGTTTAAAGCAGGAGGTGTCACAGCTCAGCTCCTGTTTTAACGCTGAGCTCCGGCATTTGTAGTCGCGATGTGATGATGTCACATCGCGCCTACAATATGTGTATGAGGGAGAGAGCTGCGGGGGAACGAGGAAAGGTGAGTGTGTGTGAGAACAGTATGACGCTGGGGCAGATGAAGGGGGGAGAACGGCATGACACTGGGGCAGAGGACATGAAACTGTGGGCAGATAAAGGGGGAGAATGGCATGAAACTGGGGACAGAGATAGAGGGGGGGGGACATGAAACTAGGGGTAGTTGAAGGGTGTATATGAAAATGGGGAGAGATGGAGGGGGGGACATATAATTTACGGGTGACTGTAGGAGGATTATACTGTGTGGAATCACATGAAAAATGAATGAGAATGGGCGGAGTCAACATAAAAGTGGGAGGGCCTAATTTGCTGTGGCGCGCTGCGCGTAGGGCCCCGCCAAAGTCAATTGCCCAGGGCCCCGCAAACCCTGGATCCGCCACTGACTGGACTGGACTACTAACCGCTGGACTAACTTTACTACAGCTGCTAAAGAATATATACCCTTTCCTTTAACTCCACCCTGTGGCCTGTGATTGGTCATGAGGTAGTATGTATCAGGCAAACAGCAAGAAGGTGCAAAGATAAGTGTGTTTGTACAGTAAAATGGCGGATACAATGTGCTTCACCATAGACACATACACAGACAAGGCACACAAGACTACCCTGGGGTACATGCAACAAACACAAGACATATAGCAGCATTGCTCTGGGATGCTGCATTAGTCATAGTATGACTTGTATTACCAGGTTGCTCCATTTTAAAACCAAAAAGTCCCCTCCCCCCTGATCATATGGAAAGTACAGAACATGGATAAAAATACCAATAATGCAAGTTATATGCAAGTCCAAAATAGATGGGGGGACATGAAACTGGGGTCAAAGATGGAGGGGGATATGAAACTGGGGAGAGATGAAGGGTGTATATGAAACTGGTGGAGAGATAGAGGGTGGACATATAATGTACGGGTGACTGTAGGAGGATTATACTGTGTGGGGGCACATGAAAAATGAACAAAAATGGGCGGAGTCAACATAAAAGTAGGCAGAGCTAAATTTGCCGCAGCACGCCGCACACTTTGTCCCTCTTTCTACTCTTCATAAGTTGGGAGCTATGCACAGCCCACAGAGACTCCTTCATATAAATGAATCTACTATTCGTGCTGAAGTTTCAATATGTCCAGAGTGCTACATTCTGCCGGCATCAGTCTCATGACAAAGACACATGACCGATCCTTCAGGCATGTCATGTGATCAAACTCATGACCTCTTTAGGTTCATGGGAAATCTAAATATCCATGTGAGCTGTATATCAGAGAGTAATTTGTCTTTATAAAGATCAGGTTATAATATCACTACAGAGATGACGCGGTGACAGAAGGAGGGGTCCTGGATTTCACAATCCTTGAGCGCCATCTGATGGAGAAACATTTCATTTCAGGGCATAAAAATACAGAAATCTATTAAACACTGGAAAGAAAGTTTTTCCAGCAGATAAGTCGTCTTAGAATTGCGGCTCAGCTCAGGTGAAGTGAATGGGACTCCTGTGTGTCAGGGATGTTACAAGCAGCCAGCAATGTTTTCCCTAAACCTTTACAACTTCTCTCCCATCAGGTCACCTACAAATTGTCCGGAGACTGAGAACATTTATCCCATTGAAGCTTCTGTTTTCTGCCAGTACAGATGTGTATTATTTATTTATTTATCTTGCTTGTATAGCGCCAACATATTCAGCAGCGCTGTACAGACATTGTGCGTCTCTGTCCCATAAAGGGACCACAAGTGAAGTTTAACAACAAAGTCTAACCTGACACTTAACATGTTAACTAGACTGTGGCTCAGAATCTTAACTTGCCTTCTCCATTGACTTTTTATGGCTTTGTGTTCTCTAGGGATCGCTCACTTGGTTTGATTGCCCACTTTTTAATGGCTAACAAAAATGATGACAGACTGCAAGACAGGTACAGCAATGGGGAACAAAATGGTGCCACAGTGCATTAATCTTTTCATTTAGTTTTAATGTATCTTATTGAATAAATCTGTTTTCTTCTCCAGTTTTCCGGCAGTTTCTTTCTACATATTAGTCTATGAAGAGGGGGAGGGGAATAGAAAAGACACTCAAATAATTGCTACTGTTGCACTCTGCTATTTCTTGCTTTTTTAGCACTGCTATTATGTACACTGCTCCGAACACACCCGTGTCATCAGCAACGACCTTCATCACCGCCACTTCTTCAGATCAGGACTTCTCCTCTTTATTACTTCTCTGAAACTAAAGAAGGAAGTGTAAGAAGCAGTGATAAGGAGGAGTCCCGGATTGAAGAAGGAGAGGTAAGAACGGGTTGTTGTTGATCATGCGGGTGTGCTTGGAGCGCAGGTATAACGCCTTCTGTGTCCCAAGATAAAATGTATTTAAAAAAAAGACAGTATCAGTTTGGCAGATTCC
Source organism: Leptodactylus fuscus (assembly GCF_031893055.1). Taxonomy (NCBI): domain Eukaryota; kingdom Metazoa; phylum Chordata; class Amphibia; order Anura; family Leptodactylidae; genus Leptodactylus; species Leptodactylus fuscus. The sequence continues at coordinate 65,529 of NW_027440331.1, forward strand.
AAGGATTGTTGTCAGGGGCAGTGATAGTAGGGGATGAATGTCCGGAATATTTATTGGGGATGATCTGGCCATGATTTTAGAGCTATTGATACAGTCAGTTGTGGCAGCGGCTTGGACTGGTTATTTATCGGCCTGTGGTCTGGATTTGCGGATGTCAATCATTTTCATGCAGGAGTTGTGAACAAGCTGCTTGGAAGTTCTGTCTATTCTTCTTTCATACAGGACTTGCTTATACTGCTGTGTGTAGATTCTTCCCTCCTTCTTCATGATATTGTTGGTGAAGTTTCTGGAAATAGTTATTTTTTTTAATTAAATGTTATAAAAAATTCTGACTCCCTGAGAGATGGCGGCGTCCTATTACTCCTGACGTTCTCAGACATTTATCTTCTGCTGCTCTTTCTTCTTCTTTATCTGACTATGAAGCTTCACTTTTTCCCACCGCTTTTTCCATCTTCTTCTTCTTCGGAGCATTGAGAATTGGGCACATTTGGCTTTAATGGTCTTTTGCTATCTGATGTGCGGATGAGACAAGATTCAGTGTTTTTATGTATCCGGAAGTCTAAAACTGCAGTAAAGGTGTTAGTCTGTGTAATGACAATAGAAGGCTCATCCATATACCTTGTTACTAATGTACAGGATTATTTGTGGATCAGGCCTCATGGAGGTGCCACATGTTACTGGATACAAATGGCCGTCCTTTAACTCTATTTCCATGTAGAATGGTTTTATAACAGTACTTGGTATTTTGGCAATGATAAAGAATTTTTTCTCCAGCAACCAATTTCATAAAACTTAACTTTTACTGTACAATTACATCACCATATGAGGAACACGAACATCGATAAACAGCTCGTGTTGTTCGTGTTCCTCATATGGTGATGTAATTCCCATTTTTTTATGATTGTACAGTAAAAGTTAAGTTTTATGAAATTGGTTGCTGGAGAAAAAAAACTTCATCATTGTGGCTATTACCCCTACACAGTCAGGGGATTTCCGTGCAACCAGGCGGCTCTCAAAAAACATTTTTTATACGTGTAGTGCAGCGGTGGGTTTTGGATATTATTTGTATTTTTGGTATTTTGGGGCCTAGGCCATGAATATTTTTCCTATTCACTCTTTTAGAATTGGGGCTGCTATTGAAGCATCATATTTGGGCCTAGGTGAGGATGTTATGAAGTGTTTGGGTAGAAGTTCTCACTTATATGTTCTCTGAAGTAATGACATGTACGGTTACCGCTTCTGTAGGATTTACCGCTTATTCAGTTTGGATTGTCGGTCACTCATTTGTTCATTGGGTGGAGAAAAGAACAGTAGAGGCCACTATGGGAGAAATGTATCATTGCCGACTGAGCAAGGTCAAGTCCACTACAATGGCAATAATGAGATGGACGGCTGGACCAAATCCTGTGGATGGCTGACCATCTTCTGCCCCAGATATGATCATCTTTCATCTTGGGGGAAATGACATTGGAAAGAGGAATACCATTGACCCCATACTTTAGATAAGGAATAGCTTGCTGCATGTCCGCTGTCTTTTTCCTGATGCTTGTTTAGTATATTCTGAGATTATGCGCCGGGTACTATGGATCAATGATATAGATGGGGGTGGGGGTGCTAGTGGTATTCAGCGCACTGTCGGCTTTCACAATCTGTGCCCCAGGTGAACAGCTGTTGGTGCCGGTACCATAGCTCTTCACCGTCAGAAGGGCATTCCTAACAGTCAGTCGGGAACGTCCTTCTTCATAGCAGCGACTATGGCGTTGTACTGTGAGAGTGGGGAGGAACGCCCCCTCCCCTCCTGATAGTACTCGTCCATAGATGAGTCTGTAGCATCAAGAAGACCCGAGTACGTAATAAACTGTAATATATATTATTTTTATATAAGATGGTGACTGTATATAAGATGGTGACTGTATATAAGATGGTGACTGTATATAAGATGGTGACTGTATCTACTGTGGACACTGCGGTGGAAATGTCTAGTCAGACACGGCTTTCATGAGACAGTAACAACAGTAAAAAGAAATGTACCGCAAAATACAAGAGAAGTGATAAACCACTGAACGCTCTGAGAGTTTCTTCTGTTACTGTGTATGAAGCTTTATATAGTGATATAATGGGGAATGAGGAAGGAGGTTTTTGTACGGCTCTGTATCACTGTGTGATAGGGTCATATCTAAGCTGTGCACAGTAATAATCTGCTACATCGTCTTCTGTCACTAGATGAATTGTAAGAGAGAATGAAGTTCCAGATCCAGATCCAGTGAATCTCTCTGGGATTCCAGAATGTCGAGTGCTGGCATGATAAATGAGAGGTTTTGGAGGCTGCCCGGGTTTCTGTTGGTACCAGGATATGTAATCCTTTTTAGCATAAATGGAATAAGGACTCTCACTACATTGACATGACATGGTGGCCGTACCTCCTGCGGACACAGTGATGAGCTTTGGATTTTGGGTCAATATGATCCGTCCACTGGAAACTTGGAGCAGAAAGAGAAGAGATAATGGTGAGAATCATTGCTAGAAATGACATGTGATCATTCTCCTCTTACTACATGTATACAGTCATGTCCTATTTCTTCTCATCTCTCCCACATAGTAGAAACCTCACTGGACATTACCTTGTATGTAAAGATACAGCACACAGAGCAGATATCTCAGGGAAACCATCTTCATTGTTCTGGGCGCTCACAGACACAGATCATTGGTTTCATGTCTTATTTATATCACATGAAATCTCCCGGGAATAGTCTGAGAGATGATGTAACAGGAAATATGTAAATCCTCCAGATGACATGACATGTAGATGACACTGCTCCAGTCCTAGTCACAGATTTCCCTTCTTCTCTCTATATAAAGCGTCTTCTCCTCGCTGTCACATTCTAGAAACTAGGAAATGTTCAGCACTGTGTTATGAAATCCTTACTTGTATACACTGTCAGTGAATTATATTGTCCATGTGTGTATATATGTGATGTTTGTGATGAACTAAGATTTTGTTACCTTTCTGTGGTCACATGGGAACCCCTGCGGTTTTGTAACCTCTGACCTTAAGTCTGTGATTTGCGCTCTCTTGTACAAGCTTACACCACAGATAAGGATTTGGCCTATAATGGACGCTGTTACCAGAGAAGTCAGTCCAGGCGTATTAGAGAAGGTTGTAACCTGCCAGACACACAAAGGTCTTCCTGGACATCAGAGAAGGGGAGGGGGATGACTGGTAGAACACAACTTCTCTGGAAAAAGAGAAACATTTCTACCCCCCACATCATACAAGGGGGAGGTGCCCTGACAAAGAAACACAGAGGGGGCATTTCTAGAACACCAGCAGGGACTCCCCATTACAAACATTGTTGATACCAAGAAAAAGTTTGTCACATCTTTGGAGAAGGACTATATCTTATAAGGGGTTTTCTCCTTTATTATCTTACAACTGTTTTGCTTGTCTATATCACCTTTGTGTGTCATGTTACATAAGCACTGAGCCCTTTGGTATTATAGGACTCACTTCAGTGATAGTACAAGTATGTCCTACAGATCCAGTGTCTTTATATAATATGTTGTCCGTCTGACTTCTGGGAGCAGTGACCTTGTGTCCTAGATTTCTATCCATCCTGAATGTGACAGGTGGTGGCAGCGTTTATCTGGGGTGTGTGGACTGTGCTGGGATGCAGCCTGAGTGTAAAGTGAATGTAAGATTGTGAAATGTCAGGTTTTCAGGACTTTACCCAATATCAGCAGTCTCAGCATATTCCTATAGACCAGAGGTAGGAAACCTTTTATGTACACATGCCAAATTAAATAAAAAAATCACAGATGAGTTGCTTGGAGTGCCGGGTAATAATTGTAAGGCCGGTGACCCCTATACTGAAGTCATGTCAGTGGCGGATCCAGGCTTTGTGGGGCCCTGGGCAATTGACTGTGGTGGGGCCCTACTTACCGGGGGTCTGGGGGTCCCCCCCCAGGATTCTTTTAAAATGTTAGCCCAAAAAATGCATTTTTGAGGCGTTTTTTTAACTAGTTAGCTGTGCTTGACCAACTTATAGAACTGACTTTATTTGTGTACTATTAGCTGCATTGGGAGCGTGCACGCAAGGCCAGTGGCATAGAAGCACCACCAAGCCTCGTGCTTGTAACCTATACCTCCGTTTTGAAGATAAGAAAGAGGGAGTAAATGTGCGGTGCGCTGTGCGCGCCGCGGCAAACTTGGCTCCGCCCACTTTCATGTTGACTCCGCCCATTCTCATTCATTTTTCATGTGCTCCCACACAGTATAATCCTCCTACAGTCACCCATAAATTATATGTCCCCCCTCCATCTCTCCCCCAGTTTCATATACACCCTTCATCTTCCCCCAGTTTCATGTCCCCCCCTCCATCTCTGTCCCCAGTTTCATGTCCCCCCATTTCTGCCCAGTTTCATGCCATTCACCCCCCTTCATCTGCCCCGTGTCATTCTGTTCTCTCCCCCTTCATCTGCCCCAGTGTCATGCCATTCTCCCTCCCTCTCATTTGCCACAGTGTCATGCTGTTCTTTCCCCCTTCATCTGCCCCAGTGTCATGCTGTTCTCCCTCCCCCTCATTTGCCCCAGTGTCACACTGTTCTCTCTCCCTTCATCTGCCCCAGTGTCATGCTGTTCTCTCTCCCTTCATCTGCCCCAGTGTCATGCTGTTCTCTCTCCCTTCATCTGCCCCAGTGTCATGCCGTTCTCCCCCCTCCATCTGCCCCCAGTTTCATGGGCCCCCTATATTATGTTCCATCTTGATGTTTAACACACACAAAAAACCCACACTCTCCTTCCCTCGCTCCCCCGCCGCTCTCTCCGCAGTCTCACTCATACACATATTGTAGGCACGATGTGACGTCATCACATCGCGGCTACAAATGCCGGAGTGCAGCATTAAAGCAGGAGCTGAACGTTGACAGCTCCTGCTTTAAACGCCTATGTATTCAGCTCATCGCCGATGAGTTAAAATCAGGACATACCTCCCACCAACCAGGACCATGTTGTTAGGTCCGGGCTGCGGGGCCCCGCTGGGCGGGGGCCCCAGGTGGTTGCCCGGCTCTGGATCCGCCCCTGTGTAATACCACCCATTTATGAGGACATGACTGGTCTAGGTATAGGACACATATAGGACCTGCTCCATAATTTGCAGCTCTTCAATGTGGCCCTAACACACAACCGCAAAAACAATGGCCATGTGTACTGGGCTCATTGAAATATAATAGTACATACTTTTATCCACAATTGAGGATGACGCTAGGTTCACACCTGCGTTCGGGTCTCCATTCTGTGGTTTCCGTCTTCTGCATGCAAGAAGACGGAAACCACAGACCGGGTCCGGCCGTGAGCGTTTTATGCTCTCCCCCGCAAAACCGTTTTTTTAAACAGGACACAGAGTACTGCATATCTGACTCTGTGTCCAGATTAAAAAAAACGGTTTTGCGGCGGAGCGCATAAAACGCTCACCGCCGCTTAGCTTTCTCACCCATTCAAATGAAAGAGTCCTGCAGGTTTCCGTCTCCTGCTCTGTTTTGTGCAGGAAACGGAAACCTGCAGAATGGAGACCGGGCGCAGATGTGACCGAGCCCTAAAAAGTACAGTCATGTGCATTACAGCTTAGATACTCCATGTGCCTCATATTAATAGCAATTAACCCCATCATGTCCTTCACATTAACCCCCTGTGTACCTCACATAAGAGTTACTGATATGTGAGAGACATGGAGGTAATAATGAAGTATCTTCATGATTAGTACCCCATATAGCTCACACATCAGTAACCCTTATGGTGAAGTACACAGGGGGTTAATATGAGGGACATGATGGGGTTAGTTGCTATTAATATGAGGCACATGGAGTTACTAAAACTAAATGAATAACTTCAAATGCCTGACATTAATAAGCAGAGTAACCCCCTCCCCCCTCCAGCCTGTACCTGTGTGTTCTTTCTTTACTTTCACTTTGCTGAAGCTTCCTCTTCTCTTCCTCTTCTCAGGTGTGCAGGACGGCAGGGATCTTCGGTAGAGCGATAAGCTCCGCCTCCTGGGCTCTCCTCACCCTCTCATTGGTTGACAGAGGGCAGTCAGAGAAGGGGGGTGAGGAGGAGCTTCCTGACAGCGCTGAGTGGAGCTTCCTGGATCAATAGCTGCAGCTCCCTGTGCTGGCTGCTCTCTGTTAGCCGCTGCTGCAGTGCTGGGGCCCTCGGCAATTGCCCTGCCGACTGACCCAACCTGCATTTTGTTAGGTGCGGGCCCTGCCGCAGGGCCCTGCTAGGCACGGGGTCCCGGGCGGTTGCCTGGCTCGCCCGGCCCTGGATCCGCCCCTGAGTCATGTACCCCAACCCATTACACAGAAGATGCTTCTGGACGCATTTATGCTATTTCCCGGGGGGTACTTGTATTTTCTCATTAGAAGCAATAAAAGTCCATGTGAAGCCCCCAAATAGTGGTAGATGTATGTGTCCTGGAGCACCGTGTGGCGGCATCCTTAGGATAGTGACAAGTTAGTCTAAATGCCGCCCCTCAAGTTCAGAGAAATACCCCCTCCCCTGTAATGTCTGTCAGTCTGGGGTATATAGGTGATATTGTATGGGCTTTATATACAGCTATATGTTTGGCTGCCCAACAAATAAGAGTCTCATCCCCGTCCCTAGTGATTCAGCACCGGACAGCTCCAAGGATTGACTATCAGGGTAGAAGCCAAACTGACAAGAGTGGATCAATGTCACCAACAATCCAACATATTCTGTACACAGCTCCTCTGCAGATCGATGCGTCTACTTAGTAAGAAGTGACTTTACAGTACTGAGGATATACAGTATATACAGTATGTGTGTATAGGGACATCTGGAGACAAAGGTAATAGTCTGGTAGATTGGATTGTAGTGGAGGATTCTGGGCTCAGGAGGGCGCTGTATAGAGATTAGATTATCAGTGGTGAGATCTGGAGATTGGCTCATTATGCTCCGTCCACAGGATTGTAAGGAATGATCCAGAAAACCTAAGTGTTAGTGTTACTGTCCCCTCATTGTGCGGTGTTATCTCTACTACTGTCCTGTCCATCATCTCATTTATATGTAACTTCCCGTCTATGAGGATTTTGGCCACATTTGTGACCTTCTCGCTGCCACTTTGTGGGTCCCTCCTCTTATATTACTAGTATCACTCCTGTAGGTTATTACAATGACTGTATATAAGATGACAATAGGAGAAATGAGCAATAAGGGCTGCCATCCCAAGGTAAGTATAGACCCAAAAGAGGACACTGTGCTTGACCTATTGGATAGATGATGGACTTTATTGAAGACACATTTGTACACACTGTATCCAATAGGTCAAGCGCAGTGTCCTCTTTTGGGTCTATACTTACCTTGGGAAGGCAGCCCTTATTGCTCATTTATCCTATTATCTCCCTGATTGGGGTGTTTTTGGAATCACTGCTGCTACCTAATCTGCTACCACTCACCTGAACCACCTCACCCAATATCCTGGGACAGGACCCATCCTTGTATATAAGATGAGGTCTGTGTGGATTGTGCGGTTTATATTTTAGGACTATATGACATGACATGATGTATCATCTCTACAATTACAATGTACATTAGTATTTTACTCCTCATAGACAGAGATACATGAGCTGCTGCTGCCACCTAGTGGATACATGAGATAGAGATGTAGTAACTTGTATCTGCATGGAAGGAGTAACCGCATGATATCAGATGAAGAGGAGCAGAGTCATCTTATTACATGGCCCAAAGGAGAGGAGCACCTCAGGTGTGGAGGGGAGAAGAATGGGGGATTATAAAGCTTTGTGTCTGTCAGGAATATTTGGAAGAAATCACTTTGTCCCTCGATGGTGTGTAGATTTTTCAACGTATGCGTGGAGGACAAACTGAGTGCGGTTTGCACACTATGCAACTCAAAAGCAACCTGAGCACCTCAGCCATGTGCCATCATTTGTAAGGCAAGCACTGGGCTCAGTGGAAGGCAGGACAATAGTCGGCCGGTGTTGCTGACTCTTCCACTGTTTCCAGTGCTGGCGCTGCAGTCCAGACCACCAGCCAGGAAACCTCCACATCTGCTTCTGACACTTTGGGGACTTCACCCTCATCCTCCCCTTTTCCTGCCTCTTCTCCTTTTGCCTGCACCATCATGCGCCTCTTCCCAGCAACTCTCCACCTCCCAGGCGTTTGATCACAGGCAGAAGTAAAGCGCAACCCACCACATGCCCAAGCCTTAAACGGCCACATCTCAAAACTGCTGGCCCTGGAGATGTTTGCGTTTTTGCTTGTGGAGACTCAGGCCTTCCGTGACCTGATGGCAGTTGCCGCACCTCGCTATGCTGCCCCTAGCCGTCACTACTTCTCTTGGTGTGCCATCCTCGCCTTGCACCAGCACCAAGAGGGTCAGCTGTGACGACGTATTAGTGAGCATAACCATCCCGCTCCTCTGTGTGATGCGAGAATCCCTCATCGCCATCAGAGATAACGCATTGCACGCTGAGGAGTCTGGGACAGGAGCAGACCCATCACAGCTAGATACTGAGAGCGCACTCCTCTCAGCTTCTCAGCATTGAATGACGGAGGAAGAGGAGGAGGATGAAGTGGCAAGTGATGTCATTCTCACACACGAGGCTAGCGGGGAAGTTCAGTGCGTCCCATTGCTTCAGCGCAGATGGGGTGAAGGGGAGGAGGAAATGGAGAGTGACCCTTCTGGTGGGGGCAACGAAGTCATGCCGATTAACACTCTGGCACACACGGCTGACTTCATGTTGGGCTGGTTTTCCAGTGACAAACGCATTGCAAAAATCATGGAGAGCAACTAATACTGGATTTTTGCAATCCTTGACCCCGGGTCTAAAAATAACATCGTCTTTCATTCCAGTAGAGGGAATTGTACAGCAATCGGCGAGTTTGGCGAGGGGGTGCCAATACGCCCACAAGTTAGCCTTTTTAGTGGGACAGAGTGTACACAAAGAGCCACATTTGTCACTTGCTGAGCGACTCTTCTACTTGTAACTTCACAATAGAACCTGCGTGTGTATGTTTTCTTTTGAGTTCAAGTTTGATTTCCAATCTTGTCACAATTTTTGAAAAATGAAAACTGGTCAACGATTTACTGTAGTTCTGTTTTCTCATAGTATGTTAGATTATCAATCGAATAGAAATATATTAGTTAGAGTTGGAATATCAATAGATTTGTATTTGATTTATTGAGAGTTGCTCAAGAATGACAGGTAGAAAAGTTTTTCTTCAAAGATAATTTTGGAATTTTTAAGGACTGGAGTTTTATAGTAAGTCTTCTCTTCTCAGAGCCCTTAGGCCCTTGAGTTGAGCCTTACACCAGCAGAGTATCAGACTCTTTAAGTGAGTTGAGCCTTTCACCAGCAAAGTATCAGGCTCTTTAAGTGAATTGAGTCTTGCATCGGCAGAGTTTTAGCTTTTGGCCCTTGGTGTGAGTTCAGCCTTGCTCCAGCAGATATACGCTAGTAGATAAACGCCATATATACCGGATGAAAGTATACAACTTGCTTCTCACCCAATGGGACAGGTAGAATGAGTGAGTGCACAAACTGATGTATACAAGTGTTTTTGTTTAAAGTATAGATGGAGGGTAGATATATATCTACTACCGTATATACTGGATGCAAAGTATACAGCTTGCTTCTCACCCGTATGGGACAGGTATGTACTGTATACCACTGGTAGGGATGTGGAGCCCTAAAAAGGGCTTTTGTCAAAATTAGATGCAGGATGAGTGTATATACTGGAGGTGTATATACACTCTTCAAGCAGTGTAGCTCTGAGAAGAGCTTTTGTTTTTAATTTTTCCCGCCTAACCAAACCTAAATCCTCTCTGACCCTCACCACGATGTCTCTCGCTATCTCACCAAACCACATCTGACACGAATATGGCTGACACTAGTCTTATAAATCCGAGGTCACCTGATTTAGCCAGACAATGACTTTTTCCTATTTTTTTCGATGTCTACGTTTTCCTGCTTCCTGTCCGAACTCCCCTGCACAGTTATTGGTGCAAAAAAAAGCGCCAGGGAAGGTGGGAAGGGATTCAAATTGTTACTGTGTTTACCGCGTGGTATTCGATTGGAATCAAATATCTAGAATACCTTAGTATTCGATCGAATACCTACTCGATTGAACGGTATTCGCTCATCTCTAATGGTGACTTTATCTCCGGGGGACACAGACATATAACCTGGAGATTGGCTCAGTACAGTCTCTCCACAGGATCCTGAGGAGGAGAAATAAGAGGAGACATGAATGTATTTCTATCATGGCTGTAATATGTCATCTGTGCTGCTGGACGTTACACTGTGTCAGTAACTCTCACCATGAATAGAGATCAGTAAGACACACAGCAGAAGCCCCTGAGAAGCCATCTTTATGTCTCTGGAGTGACAGCACAGACTATAGAGATGTCACCTGTACAAGGTTTCCTATATAGCAGCTGTAATCCCTGGGGAGAGGCCCCTGAGAGCAGATACACAAATATCACATGGAAATCATGGGGTTTAGAAGGCGGGGAGTCAAAAGCAAAAATCGATTCTCCTACAGTGGTACTATACACCCTTGAAACTTTCAAAGTTTTACCCAATCTCCTCCCCTCTTTGCTGGATGGGTTGTGGACAAATCGGTTCACTATACCACATTTTCTGGGGCTGCCTGAACATTGTTCCACTGCGGCATGCTGCCTTCAACACGCTCAGCCATTATGTTCAAAGTGCAGTGTACCCGGCTGCCCGCTTGGCCCTTCCCTTGCTGGGAATCCATCATTTTCCTCCACACTCTAGGACTCTTGTCTGCCATCTCCTTCACGCCACACGTCTACTAATTGCTAGACAATGGAAGTCTACACGTATCCCTTCCCTTGCCGAAATCAATTGTATACAAGACCACATGTTGGCCTGTCGTGAGGGTAAACTTAGAAAATTCTTCTCTCAATGGTCGATATGGCTGGCTCTCCACCCTCTTCCTTGCAATTAATCAATAGGACTGTCCTATCCTCTGGAATTCTCCAATGTTATTCTTATTGTGCTTGAAGACATTGGATACTTACAATATAAACTAATATTGCCCATCGCAATAGGTTGGTAAGGCCCTCGCTGTTCGCTTTGTTTCTACCGTACCCTATCCATTCCTTTTCTGGTACCTCCTACTGACTGCGCAATATCTCTACCTGCCGATTGATGAATACTAAATGTGTCCTCTGAGAATTAATTGTTGTTGTCTAATGATCATACTATTTCTATTATTGTGACCTTTGTTATACTTTGCTGTGCTTGTTATTCTTGAAAATTCAATAAAAACTTATCGAAAAGAAAAACAAAAAAAAGGAAGGGGTTAATACTAGAGATGAGCAAACACCGTTTGATCGAATACATATTTGATCGAATATCAGGCCGTTCGAGGTATTTGATTCCAATCGAATACCACGAGGCAAAAGCAGTAAAAATTCTTATCCCCTCCCACCTTCCCTGGCATGTTTTTTGCACCAATAACAGCGCATGGGAGGTGGGACAGGAACTACGACAATGGAGACATTGAAAAAAAATCGGAAAAAGGAATTGGCGGCCGAAATCAGGTGACCTCCACTTTAGACAAATGGTGAGTTTAACATTCGATTAATTTGAGAATGTGAACTATGTGACTGTGAGACAGGGACAGATCTACAGGCAGGGTTAGCTAAGGATTACCTTATTTAGGGGGGAATGTTACTCACCCAGCTCTTTGGGGCTCTATCTGGTTGGGATCCCTGTCAGCTTGCGATGTGTGCGAGCTGACTTTTTCCAATAGGAATGCATTGACCAGCATTGATTGGCCGAATGCCATACAGACTACAGCATTTGGCCAATCAACGCTGGTTCTGCTGGAGGAGGCGGAGTCTAAGATCCGTCCACAGCAGTTTCCATTGTGGTCCGATCTCAGATGGAGCAGTAGTGACACAGCACTGCTACACAGAGAAACGGCAGAGCTCAGCACACACAGAGATGCAGCAGAGCTGGGTGTGCAACATGGTTCAGCGCACACTCAGCACTGCTACATCAGACACTGCTACATCGGCCAGCACTGCTACATCGGGCTGTGCGCTCAGCTTGGCTGCTCCGGAGAATGCGAGCTGATCACGCAGCCCGATGTAGCAGTGCTGGTCGATGTAGCAGTGTCCAATGTAGCAGTCCGATGCAACAGAGCTGAGTGACCTGACAGATCTGAGGATTGTGTCTGGGCACATGGCAGGATTACACATATGACATCACAGGGAAGAGAAGTGATGTCATGTTTCCAGAGAGATAAAGCTTGTATGTGGATTATACAGATATTGATGATGGTCAGAACTAAATGGTCTACTAAATTTCCTCTATGTGTAAAGGTGAGACTTGCTCATGCTCACTACTCTGCCACTGACCTCTAGGACTTTCTTCATGATGAAATGATGAGATGTTTGTCCTCTAGGGATAAGTATATACACTATAGAGGGGCAGCAGCTGGCGGGATTGTCTTACAGTATACCATGTGTCAGTAAGAGTCATACAAGGAGGTTTTATGATAAAGCACATCTGGGATCGCACTGCCATTACTTCTGCTTCCTGGATTTGTCTGTGACAGATGTATATGAAGAGTTTACATAGAATATTCCCCGAGGAATAAGATCATCATTGTAAATAACCACAGAACGCTCTGTTACTTCTATCTTCTATCTATTACATTCTAACATAGACATGTAATGGGGAAAGAGGAAGGAGGTTTTTGTACGGCTCTGTATCACTGTGTGTAAGGTGTGCTATAACCCTGCATACAGTAATAATCTGCTGCATCTTCTTCTGTCACTGGTGAGATTGTAAGAGTGAAATGTTTTCCTCTCCCAGATCCAGTGAACCTCTCTGGGACTCCTGTCCATCTCTCATCTGCTAACTTGATAAGAAGTTTTGGAGATTTTCCTGGTTTCTGTTGGTACCAGTGTAAGTAGTAGCCAATATCTTCACTGACTGTAACTGAGATGGTGACTGAATCTCCGGGGGACACAGACATATAATCTGTAGTTGGAGTCAGCACAATCTCTCCACAGGATCCTGAGGATTAGAAGAGACATATTCATTATTGATACATGTCGGGATCTATTCCTAGAAATCCTGATCTAATGATGGATCCCACTGTATAGATTTCTCTACACACAATCCTGATCCAAATCTCTCACCCTGAATAGAAATGAAGATCACAGCCAGCAGATAACTGCCAGAAACCATCTTGATGTTTGTGGAGTGTCAGATACAAAGTATAAGATGAGACAATGTGTAGAATGAGATGTATATAGAGAGTGACAGGGGGAGGTTACAGGAGACCCCCAGAGACTGGCTATGGAAATCCTGGGGACATGGAAATTCTGTGGTTACAATGTGACGGCCTCTAAACAAATATAAAACAGGAACTTTGGGTTGTTCTTGGTCTTAGGTTTTACTACTGACACTCAATAACAAACTTCCTGATATCAGAGCATCTTACTGTCCATGTTACTGCAGCGCTGAGCGACTCCCCTGTATATACTGTATAGATCAGGTATTGGAGGCACCGGCAGTATATACCTATATACCCTCCTAACACCGGGGGTACAGCCGGGGAGCACTTCTTCCATCATGCCCTTAGGTAATGTGGTTACTACAGTTTATTACTTATCATCTGGATTGATATCATAGAATATGTTGTGATGTCGCTGCGTTAGATAAAAGGCTTCTATCACCACACAACCTATTTTTCGGAAAATCGATCTTGAAGTTTTGAAAGTTATAATTTTTAAATAAATAAGTGAATCGGCTGTTTTTTTTGTTTTTTTTTTACTGTACATAAGTAATGAAAGTAATTGTAAGAAGAGATTTTTTTTATCTAAATTGTTTATACTTGACTTAATATAAGCAATGACTTTGGAGATAGAACCTTATTGTTATGTAATAACGTAATGAATGGGAAGACTCGGCTCAGATAACCTTTATACAAAAAAATGTGAGCGGTAAAAGTGATTAAAAATTTTATTCTAATTCTATTTATTTGTTTTCCCAAACAACAATGATAATTGGAGTGAAATAGATGAGTATTAGCAGGCGAGGCGAGAACGTGTGAGTGTTACTATGAATAATAGAAGCTTTGTATGTGAATAACATTGTTATTAGTATTCCATGTTTCTGCACAGTTACTATTGCACAAGAAACTGGAAATCATATAACAAATTATTTTATCTTCAATACAGTTTTGTAATAAACCACATCACCTGCGGCTGCGACATCCACCTGAACATCGATTTCATCTCATTCTTTTTTGTATCTGGAACCAAATTGCTTTTAGCTGCTGCTTTTCGCACAGAAGGAAAACTTTTAGCTGCGGGATCACATTCTTTTGTGCTCCTTTTTGCCGATCGAAAACACACGGACCCCATTATAGTCTATGGAGTCCATGTGCTGTCCTAAGCTCACCACTTGTCAATGTGTTCGGTATTCCTCATTCAGACTCCCCGAATGGAATACGGAACGGAGATGTGAACCAGGCCTAACATTGCAGCACTTACAGTCTCTTACGAGAGTTGGCACCCGGTGGTTGGATCAGAACTGTAACATTGGAGGTAAATTCCTGTGATGAAGAAAAGCTCTCAGTGTCTTCATCTATTGATGGGTAATATTCAGATCCAGATGCGCCACTAAGATCAGAGAATTCTTCCAAATACTCAATTATTTCAGCAGCATCACATGTACACCTGCCAAATGTCATGTTGGCCTCTTCAATAGAATCTCTCCGCCAAAATGGATGTCTGTGCCCTCGCCGATTCAGATAGCCTCTTTATTGGCGGAAGGAGATAGAACATGAGAAACAGCATGTAGATTGATGTACAAAGAACCTCGTGCCACTATTAACTCATTCTTGATAAAAAGTGGAGATAGAACCTTCTTGATCTAATGCCACGATATGTTGGCCATGATCTTACGTCCCACCTTTGGCACATGTTGTCAGTAGGGTGCTGTGCTTGGCACAGGCTTTGATCCATGATTATACATATATCATTGATGTTCATCTCTCTATCCTTTACCAATCATTGCTGGCTCCTATTGGTACACGTATGTACACTATTTACACATATGGCTATTTTGGATGTGTGTTCTTGTGCTATACCTTTTCATGTTTTCTCTCGGTGATGTGATTCCATCTAGTCACTTGTCTTTTTTTACCTGTTATATGTCTGTCTATTTTTGTCTAAGAGATTATATATTTTTATATAAAAACAATTAATTATTATGACTTTGTTATTCTTTTTGGGTTATTAGTTGTTTGGAAGTCATTTATTACTGAGGGTTTTTGGAGGTTCGTAGCCAGTGATAGTCTGGAGCCGACTCATTGAGGTCTATGCTCTCCACCCATCAGACCAATCATGGAGACTGCCTAACACAACCCACTCCTCAATACAAAGTACATGACAGTCACCGCCATCACTGAAATGACTTCTCAGAGTAAGAGCCACAACATTCTCTGACCTGATAAAGCCGAGATTAACCCCTTCCCGACATGCGCCGTAATAGTACGGCGCTGCCGGGAAGGGCTTCCCGCAAACCGCCGTACTATTACTGCGGATGCATGGTGCGCACACAGAAACTGTGTGCGCACCATGCGCTGCGGGTGACAGCCGTATGTTACGGCTGACAGTGCCCCGTAACACCCGCGGTCGGAACCGGGTCCGATCGCGGGGGTTAACCCCTGATATGCCGGCGGTCAACATGACATTCTTGAAAATTTTGAATTTTGTTGTTTCACTGGTAAACCTTATAATGTCCATAAAAATTAAAAGGGCGCCTAAAGTTTGATGCCGACATAAAGCAGAGATCTGGGACATGAGATTTATGATATAATTTTGGCGGTCTGACTATCTGTGTACAATGCACATCATTTCAAACTTTATAAAATGCATATTTTTCAAAATTTCCACCAAATTTCCTATTTTTTCATAATTAAACACAAAACATATTAACCAAAATTTACTAGTAACATGAAGTACAATGTGTTACGAAAAAACAATCTTAAAATCACTTTGGTAAGTTAAAGCGTTCCAAAGTTATTGCCACATAAAGTGACACATGTCAGTTTTGAAAAATCGAGCTTGGTCAGGAAGTCAAAAAGTGCCATCGGCGGGAAGGGGTTAAAGCAAACATGCACACACACATGCTCTCACTAATTTGGATCTGACTGATTGACCCGGTATTGTCGAATACGACCCTGACTAAAACTTTATAATGTCCAAATTCATTAATGGACAATGAAAAAATGATGCCAATATAAAGCAGAGATATGGTAGATAATACTCATTGATGTATTTGTGTGAGCAGAGCATTTCACATTTTGAAAATTGTGATTTTTTTTTTCAAAATTTCCATCAAACTTCCCATTTTTTTATTATAAATAAATTTAAAAATATTGATCAATATTTACCACTAACAAACTTGTGTAAGTTAAATCGTCTCAACCACCACACAAAAAAGGAAAACAGACCAACGAATAGTCACCTAACCACAGTCCGATGGCTCTGCAGGCTTTGGCTGTAATGATGTCTGCGGCTCGGCGCTCATTGCACTTCCCTGCACAGACAACACCAGTCAAAGGTTGAATAATGGAGCACAGAACTGATAGCTCAATGCCCTACTATGGCATACGTCCTAACTGTGCCGGATTCTGCAGGGCATTCCCGGATTCAGGGTCATATCCCGTAGTCGTGGTCGGCGGGATGAATGTCCTGGCTTCAACTCATCTGCATCTGGAGGATGTAGATAAGTTGAATACAGTATCGGAAGAAGCAAGAGCTGTTGCCAGAAAGCTCTTGCTTTAATGCTGTGCTACGGCTCCAGGCACGATATGATGACGTCACTCACATTGCACTCGCAGCTTTCCAGACAGAGGATCGAGGTTAAGGTGAGTATCAATGTTTTTATGTTAAATTTTGATGACAAATTTAGGAGGAACAGTAACCTAGGGGCAGAGATGGAAGTGGAACAATATACTGGGGGCAGAGATGGAAGTGGAACAATATACTGGGAGAATATGGAGGGAAGAACATAAAACTGGGGGCCGAGATGGGATGGAGCATGAAACTGGGAGCAGAGATGGGGGCATGAAACTGGGGGCAGAGATGAGGGGGGACATGAAACTGGGGGCAGGGGAAGGACATGAAACTGGGGAGAGATGGAAGGGGCATTAAACCATGGGAGTAGCTGGAGGGGTACCTTTCTGCTTCTAGCTGCCCAAGTTTAATGTCCCCCTCTAGTTGCCCCCAGTTTAATGTCCCACTTCAGTTGCCATTAATTTATTGTCCCCCTCCAACTACCCCCACTGTTTAATGTCCCCCTCCAACTGCCCCAGTTTCATGTCCCCTCTAGTTTCCCCCAGTTTAATGTCCCACTTCAGTTGCCATTAATTTATTGCCCCCCTCCAACTACCCCCACTGTATAATGTCTCCCTCCAACTGCCCCAGTTTCATGTCCCCTCTAGTTTCCCCCAGTTTAAAGTGGGGCACCAGGAGAGGGACTTAATACTGTGGAGCAGTTGGAAGGGAACATTATAATGTGGAGACATATAATGTACGGGTGACTATAGGATGATTATACTGTGTGGGGGCACATGAAAAATGAATGAGAATGGACGGAGTCAACATAAAAGTGGGTGAATCTAAATTTGCAGTGGCACACATATTTTGTCCCTCTTTCTGTTCTTCAAAAGTTGGGAGGTATGCACTATGGTATTCATTCATGGTAAGATTACATGATTTCTATAGAATCTATACATAGAATGAATCTCACAACGTAAGAAAGGTTGTGGATAGAGATGAGCGAACACTAAAATGTTCGAGGTTCGAAATTCGATTCGAACAGCCGCTCACTGTTCGAGTGTTCGAATGGGTTTCAAACCCCATTATAGTCTATGGGGAACAGATACTCGTTAAGGGGGAAACCCAAATCCGTGTCTGGAGGGTCACCAAGTCCACTAAGACAACCCAGGAAATGATGCCAACACCCTGGAATGACACTGGGACAGCAGGGGAAGCATGTCTGGGGGCATAAAAGTCACTTTATTTCATGGAAATCCCTGTCAGTTTGCGATTTTCGCAAGCTAACTTTTCCCCATAGAAATGCATTGGCCAGTGCTGATTGGCCAGAGTACGGAACTCAACCAATCAGCGCTGGCTCTGCTGGAGGAGGCGGAGTCTAAGATCGCTCCACACCAGTCTCCATTCAGGTCCGACCTTAGACTCCGCCTCCTCCGGCAGAGCCAGCGCTGATTGGCCGAAGGCTGGCCAATGCATTCCTATGCGAATGCAGAGACTTAGCAGTGCTGAGTCAGTTTTGCTCAACTACACATCTGATGCACACTCGGCACTGCTACATCAGATGTAGCAATCTGATGTAGCAGAGCCGAGGGTGCACAAGAACCCCTGTGCAAACTCAGTTCACGCTAATAGAATGCATTGGCCAGCGCTGATTGGCCAATGCATTCTATTAGCCCGATGAAGTAGAGCTGAATGTGTGTGCTAAGCACACACATTCAGCACTGCTTCATCAAGCCAATACAATGCATTAGCCAGTGCTGATTGGCCAGAGTACGTAATTCGGCCAATCAGCGCTGGCTCTGCTGGAGGAGGCGGAGTCTAAGGTCGGACCTGAATGGAGACTGGTGTGGAGCGATCTTAGACTCCGCCTCCTCCAGCAGAGCCAGCGCTGATTGGCCGAATTCCGTACTCTGGCCAATCAGCGCTGGCCAATGCATTCTATTAGCCCGATGAAGTAGAGCTGAATGTGTGTGCTTAGCACACACATTCAGCTCTACTTCATCGGGCTAATAGAATGCATTGGCCAATCAGCGCTGGCCAATGCATTCTATTAGCTTGATGAAGCAGAGTGTGCACAAGGGTTCAAGTGCACCCTCGGCTCTCCTACATCAGAGCCGAGGGTGCGCTTGAACCCTTGTGCACACTCTGCTTCATCACGCTAATAGAATGCATTGGCCAGCACTGATTGGCCAGAGTACGGAATTCGGCCAATCAGCGCTGGCCAATGCATCCCTATGGGAAAAAGTTTATCTCACAAAAATCACAATTACACACCCGATAGAGCCCCAAAAAGTTATTTTTAATAACATTCCCCCCTAAATAAAGGTTATCCCTAGCTATCCCTGCCTGTACAGCTATCCCTGTCTCATAGTCACAAAGTTCACATTCTCGTATGACCCGGATTTGAAATCCACTATTCGTCTAAAATGGAGGTCACCTGATTTCGGCAGCCAATGACTTTTTCCAATTTTTTTCAATGCCCCCGGTGTCGTAGTTCCTGTCCCACCTCCCCTGCGCTGTTATTGGTGCAAAAAAGGCGCCAGGGAAGGTGGGAGGGGAATCGAATTTTGGCGCACTTTACCACGTGGTCTTCGATTCGATTCGAACATGGCGAACACCCTGATATCCGATCGAACATGTGTTCGATAGAACACTGTTCGCTCATCTCTAGTTGTGGACCATTGCTGTAAGAGAAGAACATGTGCACTCCTATTATTGGGGTGCATTGTTCCCAAATAGGATGTGCCTATTAAACTGCCTCCTATCAATAAAGACTGTTTTTGTGTTTCACCATGGGTCAGACAGTTAGCCAAATTTCATACTGGAAATGACAAGGGGTGCATGTTTCTAGAGGCAGTACATCAATTTATGCTTTTCACTATAGCGTTTAACCCTTTGTATTTACCAAAGGAATTCAGCTGAGAAGAACTATCAAACTTTGGACATTTCATGTTATGGCACAACTTGAACACGTGGGTGTGCACACAGTGGCATTTGTTTGTAGGTGGAAATCCCCAAAACTGGTTTAGTTATCATACTACCTTACCACACTGAGCTTTATGTGATTAATTGTATGACGATAGACAGACAGGCTTAGATACACAGTTTGTTTTTTTTTGTTTTTTTTTTACACTAACTTCTTTATTGACTTCATTCAAGGTGTCAAATGTAGAAACTCCAGTAGAAGTTAGGATTTTAGATTTAGAAGGAACCCTGAAGATGATGGGCCCTTGTATGTCTTTGGAGTGTGGGAGGAAACCGGAGTACCCGGAGGAAACCCACGCAAGCACGGGGAGAACATACAAACTCCATGCAGATGTTGCCCTTGGTAAGGACCTCAGTGCTGCAAGGCAACAGTACTAAGTACTGAGCCACCGTGCTTCAAGGCGCTCGATTTGGAGGTTTCTGTCTTCTAGACATTTATGGTGGAACAGCAACAGCATGCAGAACGGCAGCCACTTCTAATGGCACGAGCAGCTCTGGATAATCTGCGCCGGCAGGACGATAACAATCGGCGGACTCTAGAACCTAGGAGAAGCAAATATGTAAGTAATGGGACAACATATTACAGGATACTACTGTGATGTCACTGCAGCAGGATGGCAGAGGAGTCTTATCTATACGGGGGTAAGGGGTCATAGTTCATCATACATGGGACAATCTCATCACTGACAGTGAACATCTATTCCGCATGAAGTATTCTCACTGACTGACATGATACAACATGGAGGGTATTGTCACACTTACCTCTGGCTCTGATTTCAAACTCTCCTATGGTTTGGTTTTGTTCTTGTTCTCTCAGGTTTAATGCAGATTTAGAAGGTGACGATTGTACAGACTTCAACAGACCTGACGATGCGTATGAGGATGACGTGCTGCTACTAGTAGTGCTCCTCTTATTGTCACCAGCAGATTTATAAGGTGACAATTGTATAGACCTGAACAGACCTGACGGTGTGTATGAGGATGACTTGCTGCTACTAGTAGCGCTCCTCTTATTGTCACCAGCAGCTTCAGACGGTGAAGATTCTTTCTGCCTGTTTTATAGAAGAAAAAATGAAAATGAAAAACAATACAGAATACCCAGCTAAATCCACTGCAATGTTACTGAGCTCCCAGCTGTGTGATAAATGTATTATCATGAGGACAGATGGCAGGAAATATGTCTACACTGCTGACCTGATACCCTAACACTGGTGAGAAAGGCTTCAGCAAATACTGCCCCCATCTGGCTAAGTCAGGAAAGATGGCTGGGGTGATGGATACATTTAGTAAAGTGTTACCCCTGTCTTCTATCTGTTGTTCTCTACAGATATCAAACCAGAGATCCCAGTAATAACCCCACAATCTACTCACATTTCTGAGTGGTCCGCGCTGTGCGCCGGGGAACAACCTGGAGAGGACTTGGGATCCTCACTGGTCACCATCCTGGTACAGAGCTAAATACACACAAGGAGATACAAGATATAATGTACATAAATATATTGTTTCCCTTTTGCTGTAAATGTATTATGTTATAGGTAATATAGACATATAGCTCACATACTGGACTTACTTCAGAAAACCTTTGAGTTGATGACACAAAGTTTTGGAGTTCTTGGCAGTCATCGTCCTCGCTTGTTTCTTCCTCCTCATCTGAGACTTTATTGCGGTGTCTCTTAGAATGAGCTACAAGCCATAAGAATTCAAGTGTTATCACAGGTTGTTAGTATAAGACACGACACAGAAACAGAAATCATTTTATCATTACTAATGATGGCAACATAAAGAAACGGAAGACGAGACAAACAACAGCTCGGTCTAGATGACATCTCATTGTACTTACTATCATCAAAGTTGCTGGTGTCCATGTCTGACACTAGCAGAGGAACATACTCTGGCTTCTGACTCAGAATGTTCTCAAAGTCCAAGTCCCTCAGGAATGGGTGAACCTTGAGCTCCTTTGCTCCTCCTGGAAAAATAAGAAAAAAAGTGATGGAGAAATTGACAGAGACTGCCAAATGGAGATATGAAGGAAAGATAATCATCTACTAGAAACAATACAATAAAGAACTGGAAATAGTCACATAAAGTAAAAATTCTCAGTGCTGATCCTCATGAATATGACGTTTGTCTTGTTCCACAGTCCAGGGAGTAATAAGTATATATTAATACTGTTATATATATTACCTGTCCCGAGTCTATGTGCAGGATCTTTTCTAAGAAGCTGAGTGATAATATCTTGGACATCGGGTGGAGGAGCGTTGTTAATAGAATTCCAGTATATGTTTCCTATCATATAGAAAAGCAAATATTACAGAAAATAAACCACTGAATTGTAATAGAAAGCAAACTTCTGATTTACAGAGCAAATATCTAAACCAATCAACCAATTCTAACAATAAAATCAAGGACAATGACATCTCATATCATTCGGATTATTCTACTTACTCACGACAATCCTTATAAAAATCTCCTTTATGAGTTTCCCCTTAAACGGTACAGATCCTACAATGAACTCATATAGGATGATCCCCAATGACCACCAGTCAACGGGTCTTCCGTATCCCTTGTTCATGATAACCTCTGGGGCTATGTAATAAGGGGTGCCACAGCCCTGAAAACCAGTAGAAGAAAGACAATGAATTAAAAATCAGTATGACCAAAGATATCAGTGCAAACATTTTCTAGAAGGGAAAATAGAGAAGTTGACAGAGATGAGATCTGTAAAGAGTGAGATAAGAAGAAGCTAGATTCCTGTAAGTACAGCTGACCTCATGATCGGGGAACTCGTTGCTGATATCCATCATTGTAGGCTTGTAGAGATTTGTGGCTGGTCTCATAAGGCCGACTTTTGCAAGCCCAAAATCGGTGACTTTAATATGTCCAGTGGGGGTTATCAGAATACTGTGAAAGAAAAGATGGTATTAGATCCAGGTGATAATCCATAGACTGTAAGATAAGAGGCTGTAACTCTCTTTCCCTTGATTATACTACAAGTGTCACTTACTTTTCAGGCTTCAGGTCTCTGTGCACCACACCATAGCTATGCAGGTATTCTACAGCAAGAACCAGTTCTGCAAAGTACATCCGAGCCAAGGTGACAGGTAAAGAGCCCATGAACTTTAGAAGGCTCCCGCAGTCTCCTCCTGCAGCAGAAAGCAAAAATGACCAGTAAGAGAGTTACACAAGGCAGATCCCACATGTCATATAACGATAAGTAACCTGAGACATAGGGGAACGACATAACATATAGGGATATATAGAGTATATACTATCAGCCTGATTGTAGTAATGGTGAAATGGGTGAAATCTAAATCCAATGCATATGTCCTACCTCCTACATACTCCATGACCATACACAGGTGAAGTTTGGTTGTAAAGGAGCAGAGCATGGAGACCACAAAGGGACACTCTACGAATGTTAGGATATCCCTTTCTATGAAGGCCAGTTGTAGTAGGGTTGGATTAAGGTTCTTCTTATCCAGTTTCTTCATAGCAAATAGTTGGTGCGTGTCTTTATGGTGCACTAAGTAGACAGCCCTGGAGAAGAGAAAAATCCATGGATTATAAAGAATAGAGTGATAGACCTACAGTGGACACTACAAATACATGTCTAGTAATATATGAAATAACACTCCATAAACTTGGGAGGTCTACACAATGTCAGGACTGCCAGAGTCCTCATCCATGTCACATCCTCACTGACCTGAATGGTGACTATTGGATGTGGACAGTGATGTGGATCTATATCATTTCTCTATGATAACATTGAACAGGCAGAAGACAGAGGCAGAAGCATTGTCATAAGAAACCCGGGACATGTATATAATACCAACATAATGCTCACCCAAAAGTCCCACTGCTGACCAGTTTGGAGATCTCAAAGTCTCTCTTACATGGCTTTCTCGCCGCATTCAATGATCTGATCGAGTTCTAAAGAAGAATTAAAGAAATAACAATAAGACATAGAAGCTGCAGAAAATAAAAGCTCCAGATGTGGAAAGTTCTCCCCTCATAACTGATTTACATCACAGCAGATACAGAGGAGGTGATACAAGCCGGACTCTGCACAGACCCTATAGAATATAAGGTGTATCCACCATGCACATGTATTATTGTACAGTATTGGATAGTAAGGGATATCACACACTGGAGGTCTCAGTATAAATGTTATTATGTAACACAATAGATCTGATCTACATTAAGAATAGAGATATTTCATGGGGTATAATATCAGATATGTCATTTATACCCAGTTCTCTGGTGATATAAGGACACCTCTCTCCATGATACTTACACTGGCAGATTCTTGGACCTCTGGGGTCTCTGAGATTTTAATTTCTGCATTTGGCAACTCAGATTTATCTAAAATATTGAAGAAGAACAAAGAAGAAACATAATGTATTAGATTATATCAATCTGAAGTACATAATACAATAACATAATGAAGACAATGACGGGGACAATCATGTACAGTTTGGTCTAGATGAAGGGGAGAACTTCTCAAAGAAGTCGGCCATTGGAAAGGCTTTATCATACTTGTAAATAGGACGTAGGATGGTCGGCTTACCTTCAGTCAGATCACTTTTTGGTCCCAGTTGACAGCTCTCATGGTCAAGGATTTCTGGTTTTGGATTGTGCCCCTCTTTGGCGTCGCCTTCTGTTTTGTTCTAAAAATTATAAGACATATAATGAATTTATTTCACACACACTAAATCCCCATATATAGAAGGTAGGAAGAACTAAACCTGGATTTACATGATTTATTTCATTATTGGGTGGAATTACTTTACACTGCAGCTCCTCTCTAGCACATCCACATTAATATACAAGTGACTTATAATCACAACATTTCTATAATAACATCTATCTTTTTTTTTTTTTAAATATAGATTGTGAGCCCCACGTAGAGCTCACAATGTACATTTTTCCCTATCAGTATGTCTTTGGAATATGGGATAGAAATCCATGCAAACACGGGGAGAACATACAAACTCCTTGCAGATGGTTTTTTGTCCTTGGTGGGATTTGAACACCAGAACTCCAGTACTGCAAGGCTGCAGTGCTAACCACTGAGCCACCGTGTGGCCTCTTATAATAACATCTATTATCAGAACTGCAGCATTTACAAGAAGGACAAATCTGATAACTAAGCAAGACCAGAAATAGAGGTCAGAAATAATACCTCCCCACCATTGTCCTGTGAATACAACAGCAGAATACAGGCTGTCATAAAATATCCTGTATCTGCCTGGAGCTGAGAAGGAAGATCATGAATCTGATGTTCTGATATCTGACTGGCAATGTGGAGAAAACAAAGACATATCATATAGAAGATGATCCTTACCAGGCGTTCCAATGGGGCCAGACGTTCTATCACACACAGGACGTTTTGGGCCAGTTCTTTGAGAAAGGCCAATTCTCCACTTTGGGATCTTTCTTTAGCCTAAATAGATCAAAGCAAACAGAGAAGGAAAATCATGAGATTAGAAAGTGCACAATGGTTTGTGTATAAGATTTGGTCAGGATTTCTACCATTTACCTGTTGTAGTAACAATATGTCATGGAATCATGCTGCCTAGTAACACTTAGAATAGCATTCCATAGACTTACAGATGTCGCCATATTATGTGGAACCGGAATTGTCACCAGCATAGCGGCATAGTCAGTCATATTATAAGACATACTATGTATATTTATTAGGGCTCCTTCTATCTTCTGCTACAGTTACATTTAGGCCTAAATAACAATTTCAGTGAATAACCATCTATTACATTATTATTACTATTATTATCTATTATCCTATATAAGATCTGTGAAAGGTATATTAATAGTGATGGTGAGCTGTGATGTCATCATGGAATCATGTTGCCTAGCTACACTTAGAACAGCATTCCATAGACTTACAGATGTCGCCATATTATGTGGAACCGGAATTCTCACCGGCATAGCGGCATAGTCAGTCATATTATAAGACACATTATGTATATTTATTACGGCTCATAGATTTATCTAATTATAGCAAACAACCTGGTTGCTGACCAATGTAGAATAACCTTTATAGTTTTATGTGTTTACTGTTTATGAAATCATTTAGATTATTAATGAAACCATTGAGTCTATGGACATCTTAAAGTGAATCTCCACCATTTAACCTGCGGGTTTTAGACCCTAAAATCTCATTTCTCAAAATATATTTATAGCGATCAGAGGGGTTTTTTTTATCTACTACAGAATTGTAAATCTCTTTCATAGATGTATATTTAAAAGATAAGATTCTGCCTTCCTGCAGCCACCACTAGAGGGAGCTCAGGAGATTACTGCAGAAAGTCTCAGGAAATTGCGTATAATCATGAACTTAGAGGAGAAAGTGGAGGATGCCATTATATGTTAACATTTCACTCCTCCTATATTCTGCTACATTTACATTTAGGCCTAAATAACAATTTCCTGTGAGTAACCTTCTATTACAGTATTATTACTATTATTATCAAAAATTTGTGCAGGGTATCTGCTATTTACCTGTTGTAGTAACGTCCGTATGTTGGTCTGGAGATCCTCAAGATAACTTGAGGTTAGACGACCTTGGTCACATTTGGTCAGGCAATCTCTCACTAGCTCCACAACCAGCCGGTGAGTGAAGCTGAGAATGCCATCAGGTGGTGGAGGCACGGTGTCAGGGGAATAGTTTTTAAGAATCCCCTGTAGTTGTACTTCCACCTCAGCACTGTCGAATAGAAATTCAGACATTGCAATCCAATCGCAGTCAGTAGGTCACTATCTATAGAGCAAACACTGACAAGTCTGACCCCAAGACTGTGAATGGTTTATTTATAGTGATGGTGAGCTGTGATGTCATAATGGCCAGCTATGTTCTGTGATGTCATCATGGAATCATGTTGCCTAGCAACACTTAGAACAGCATTCCATAAACTTAAAGATGTCGCCATATTATGTGGAACTGAAATTCTCACCAAAATAGCGGCATAGTCAGTCATATTATAAGTAGAGATGAGCGAACAGTGTTCTATCGAACTCATGTTCGATCGGATATTAGGCTGTTCGGCATGTTCGAATCGAATCGAACACCGCGTGGTAAAGTGCGCCATTACTCGATTCCCCTCCCACCTTCCCTGGCGCCTTTTTTGCTCCAATAACAGCGCAGGGTAGGTGGGACAGGAACTACGACACCGGTGACGTTGAAAAAAGTAGGCAAAACCCATTGGCTGCCGAAAACATGTGACCTCTAATTTAAAAGAACAGCGCCGCCCAGGTTCGCGTCATTCTGAGCTTGCAATTCACCGAGGACGGAGGTTTCCGTCCAGTTAGCTAGGGCTTAGA
Organism: Leptodactylus fuscus; assembly: GCF_031893055.1. NCBI lineage: Eukaryota > Metazoa > Chordata > Amphibia > Anura > Leptodactylidae > Leptodactylus > Leptodactylus fuscus. Next base: position 92,720 of record NW_027440331.1, read on the forward strand.
TTCTGGGTAGGCAGGGACAGGCTAGGATAGGAAGGAGAAGACAACCAACAGCTCTTGTAAGAGCTAAATTCCAGGGAGAAGCTTGTCAGTGTAACGTGGCACTGACGGGCTCAATCGCCGCAACCCAGCTTTCCCAGGATCCTGAATGGAATACACTGTCAGTGTATTCCCGTATACCCGATATATACCCCGATACCCGTTCCAACGGTGTGCCCCCCCACCTTCACCCCAGAAATACCCTGCAAGTCCCCTAGCAATAGAATTGGGGCTATATACACCCACAATTTTTACTACTGGTATACAGTGCCATTGTCTGACTGGGAATTCAAAGAATATATTGGGAATACAAATACCCTCATTTCTTGCTACTGCCATATAGTGCCAGTGTCTGACTGGGAATTCAAAGAATATATTGGGGTTACGTGCACCCACAATTTTTACTACTGGTATACAGTGCCATTGTCTGACTGGGAATTCAAAGAATATATTGGGAATACAAATACCCTCATTTCTTGCTACTGCCATATAGTGCCAGTGTCTGACTGGGAATTCAAAGAATATATTGGGGTTACGTGCACCCACAATTTTTACTACTGGTATACAGTGCCATTGTCTGACTGGGAATTCAAAGAATATATTGGGAATACAAATACCCTCATTTCTTGCTACTGCCATATAGTGCCAGTGTCTGACTGGTAATTCAAAGAATATATTGGGGTTACGTGCACCCACAATTTTTACTACTGGTATACAGTGCCATTGTCTGACTGGGAATTCAAAGAATATATTGGGAATACAAATACCCTCATTTCTTGCTACTGCCATATAGTGCCAGTGTCTGACTGGGAATTCAAAGAATATATTGGGGTTACGTGCACCCACAATTTTTACTACTGGTATACAGTGCCATTGTCTGACTGGGAATTCAAAGAATATATTGGGAATACAAATACCCTCATTTCTTGCTACTGCCATATAGTGCCAGTTTCTGACTGGGAATTCAAAGAATATATTGGGGTTACGTGCACCCACAATTTTTACTACTGGTATACAGTGCCATTGTCTGACTGGGAATTCAAAGAATATATTGGGGTTATAAATACCCTCATTTCTTGCTACTGCCATATAGTGCCAGTTTCTGACTGGTAATTCAAAGAATATATTGGGGTTACGTGCACCCACAATTTTTACTACTGGTATACAGTGCCATTGTTTGACTGGGAATTCAAAGAGTATATTGGGAATACAAATACCCTCATTACTTGCTACTGCCATATAGTGCCAGTTTCTGACTGGGAATTCAAAGAATATATTGGGGTTACGTGCACCCACAATTTTTACTACTGGTATACAGTGCCATTGTCTGACTGGGAATTCAAAGAATATATTGGGGTTATAAATACCCTCATTTCTTGCTACTGCCATATAGTGCCAGTTTCTGACTGGTAATTCAAAGAATATATTGGGGTTACGTGCACCCACAATTTTTACTACTGGTATACAGTGCCATTGTCTGACTGGGAATTCAAAGAGTATATTGGGAATACAAATACCCTCATTTCTTGCTACTGCCATATAGTGCCAGTTTCTGACTGGGAATTCAAAGAATATATTGGGGTTACGTGCACCCACAATTTTTACTACTGGTATACAGTGCCATTGTCTGACTGGGAATTCAAAGAATATATTGGGGTTATAAATACCCTCATTTCTTGCTACTGCCATATAGTGCCAGTTTCTGACTGGTAATTCAAAGAATATATTGGGGTTACGTGCACCCACAATTTTTACTACTGGTATACAGTGCCATTGTCTGACTGGGAATTCAAAGAGTATATTGGGAATACAAATACCCTCATTTCTTGCTACTGCCATATAGTGCCAGTGTCTGACTGGGAATTCAAAGAATATATTGGGGTTACGTGCACCCACAATTTTTACTACTGGTATACAGTGCCAATTTCTAACTAGGAATTCAAAATGCGCAAGGCTCCCGGAAAGGGACGTGGACGAGGCCGTGGGCGAGGTCGGGGGAATGGTTCTGGGGAGCAAGGTAGCAGTGAAGCCACAGGGCGTCCCGTGCCTACTCCTGTGGGGCAGCAAGCATTGCGCCACTCCACAGTGCCAGGGTTGCTTGCCACATTAACTAAACTGCAGGGTACAAACCTTAGTAGGCCCGAGAACCAGGAACAGGTCTTGCAATGGCTGTCAGAGAACGCTTACAGCACATTGTCCAGCAGCCAGTCAGACTCTGCCTCCTCTCCTCCTATTACCCAACAGTCTTGTCTTCCTTCCTCCCAAAATTCCGAAGCTTTACAGAACAATAACCCAAACTGTCCCTGCTCCCCAGAGCTGTTCTCCGCTCCTTTCATTGTCCCTCAACCTGCCTCTCCACGTCACGATTCCACGAACCTAACAGAGGAGCATCTGTGTCCAGATGCTCAAACACTAGAGTCTCCTCCATCTCCGTTCGATTTGGTGGTGGATGACCAGCAACCCACCCTCATCGACGATGATGTGACGCAGTTGCCGTCAGGGCATCCAGTTGACCGGCGCATTGTGCGGGAGGAGGAGATGAGACAGGAGTTGGAAGAGGAAGTGGTGGATGATGAGGACACTGACCCGACCTGGACAGGGGGGATGTCAAGCGGGGAAAGTAGTGTGGATGTTGAGGCAGGTGCAGCACCAAAAAGGGTAGCTAGAGGCAGAGGCAGAGGTCAGCAGCTTAGGCGAAGCCAGGCCACACCCGGAATCTCCCAAGATGTTCCAGTTCGTACCCAGCCCCGAAAAACTCCCACCTCGAGGGCACGTTTCTCGAAGGTGTGGAGTTTTTTCAAGGAATGCGCCGAGGACAGATATAGTGTTGTCTGCACAATTTGCCTCTCGAAATTGATTAGGGGCTCTGAGAAGAGCAACCTGTCCACCACTTCAATGCGCCGTCATTTGGAATCCAAGCACTGGAATCAGTGGCAGGCAGCAACGGCAGGACAAAGGCCGCCTGCCGTTCACGCCACTGCCACTGCCTCTGCCACTGCCACTGCTGACTGTGCTGGCGATGCACACCAGAGGACGAGCCAGGACACCACTTCATCTGCCTCCGCCACTTTGTTGACTTCTACCTCATCCTCCCCTGGTCCTGTCTTATCTCCTTCTCCTGCACCATCAAAGGCACCATCAGGCGTTTCTTTACAACAACCCACCATCTCTCAGACATTGGAGCGGCGGCAGAAATACACTGCTAACCACCCACACGCGCAAGCCTTGAACGCCAACATCGCTAAACTGCTGGCCCAGGAGATGTTGGCGTTCCGGCTTGTTGAAACTCCCGCCTTCCTGGACCTGATGGCAACTGCGGCACCTCGCTATGCCGTCCCTAGCCGTCACTACTTCTCCCGGTGTGCCGTCCTCGCCTTGCACCAGCACGTGTCACTCAACATCAGGCGGGCCCTTAGTTCCGCGCTTTGCACAAAGGTCCACTTGACCACCGACGCGTGGACAAGTGCATGCGGACAGGGACGCTACATTTCACTGACGGCACACTGGGTGAATGTAGTTGAGGCTGGGACTGCTTCCCAAACTGGCCCAGTGTACCTCGTCTCCCCGCCTAACATTCCTGGCAGGGACACGAGAAGAACACCCCCCTCCTCCTCCTCCTCTACCGCCTCCTCCTCCGCCACCGCCTCCTCCTCCGCCACCGCCTCCTCCTCCGCTGTTAGATTGACCCCAGCTACGAGTTGGAAACGTTGCAGCACTGGCGTTGGTAGACGTCAGCAGGCTGTGCTGAAGCTGATCAGCTTGGGGGACAGACAGCACACTGCCTCCGAGGTGAGGGATGCCCTCCTCGATGAGACGGCAATATGGTTTGAGCCGCTGCACCTGGGCCCAGGCATGGTCGTTTGTGATAACGGCCGGAACCTGGTAGCAGCTCTGGAGCTTGCCGGACTCCAACATGTTCCATGCCTGGCCCACGTCTTCAACCTAGTGGTGCAACGTTTCCTAAAGAGCTACCCCAATGTTCCAGAGCTACTGGTGAAAGTGCGGCGCATGTGCGCCCACTTTCGCAAGTCGACAGTAGCCGCTGCTAGCTTAAAATCTCTCCAGCAATGCCTGCATGTGCCACAACACCGGCTTTTGTGCGACGTCCCCACACGCTGGAACTCAACGTTTCAGATGTTGAATAGAGTGGTTGAGCAGCAGAGACCTTTGATGGAATACCAGCTACAAAACCCTAGGGTGCCACAAAGTCAGCTGCCTCAGTTTCACATCCATGAGTGGCCATGGATGAGAGACCTTTGTGACATCCTACGGGTCTTTGAGGAGTCCACAAGGAGGGTGAGCTCTGAGGATGCGATGGTGAGCCTTACAATCCCGCTCTTGTGTGTTCTGAGAGAATCCCTGATTGACATCAGGGATAACTCAGATCACACAGAGGAGTTAGGGATAGCATCCGATCCGTCACAGCTGGAGAGTAGGTCCACACATCTGTCCGCTTCACTGCGTTTAATGGAGGAGGAGGAGGAGGAGGAGGAGGAAGAAGAGTTGTCCGATGATGTGATGGTGATACAGGAGGCTTCCGGGCAACTTCGAATCGTCCCATTGTTGCAGCGCGGATGGGTAGACATGGAGGATGAGGAGGAAATGGAGATTGAACTTTCCGGTGGGGCCAGAGGAGTCATGCCAACTAACACTGTGGCAGACATGGCTGAGTTCATGTTGGGGTGCTTTACAACCGACAAGCGTATTGTCAAAATCATGGAGGACAACCAGTACTGGATCTTTGCTATCCTTGACCCCCGGTATAAAAACAACATCTCGTCTTTTATTCCGGTAGAGGGGAGGGCCAATCGCATCAATGCTTGCCACAGGCAATTGGTGCAGAATATGATGGAGATGTTTCCAGCATGTGACGTTGGCGGCAGGGAGGGCAGTTCCTCCAGTAGGCAACCAAGTTCTCACCGGTCCACACAAACGAGGGGCACACTGTCTAAGGTCTGGGACACCTTGATGGCACCCCCTCGCCAAAGTGCCGCCACGGAGGGTCCTAGTGTCACCAGGCGTGAGAAGTATAGGCGCATGTTGCGGGAATACCTTTCCGACCACAGCCCTGTCCTCTCCGACCCCTCTGCGCCCTACACGTATTGGGTGTCGAAGTTGGACCTGTGGCTTGAACTTGCCCTATATGCCTTGGAGGTGCTGTCCTGTCCTGCCGCCAGCGTCCTATCTGAGAGGGTGTTCAGTGCAGCCGGTGGCATCATCACTGACAAGCGCACCCGTCTGTCAGCTGAGAGTGCCGACCGGCTCACTTTGATAAAAATGAACCACCACTGGATAGAGCCTTCATTTTTGTGCCCACCTGTGTAAAGCACCCCAACATGAAACTCCATGTCTGTACTCAACCTCTCCAATTCCTCCGCATCCTCATACTCATCCACCATAAGCGTTGCACAATTCTGCTAATACTAGGCTCCCTCCAACATGATTTCCCCCAACTCTGCTGGTTAGAGGCTCCCTCCACCCTGATTTCCACCAACTCTGCTGGTTAGAGGCTCCCTCCACCCTGCTTTCCCACAACTCTGCTGGTTAGAGGCTCCTTCCACCATGAATTTGCCCAAACTGGGCTGTTTAGAGGCTCCCTCCACCATGAATTGGTCCAAACTGGGCTGGTTAGAGGCTCCCTCCACCATTAATTGGTCCAAACTGGGCTGGTTAGAGGCTCCCTCCACCATGAATTTGCCCAAACTGGGCTGTTTAGAGGCTCCCTCCACCATGAATTTGCCCAAACTGGGCTGTTTAGAGGCTCCCTCCACCATGAATTGGTCCAAACTGGGTTTTTTAGAGGCTCCCTCCACCATGAATTGGTCCAAACTGGGGTGGTTAGAGGCTCCCTCCACCATTAATTGGTCCAAACTGGGCTGGTTAGAGGCTCCCTCCACCATGAATTGGTCCAAACTGGGGTGGTTAGAGGCTCCCTCCACCATTAATTGGTCCAAACTGGGCTGGTTAGAGGCTCCCTCCACCATTAATTGGTCCAAACTGGGCTGGTTAGAGGCTCCCTCCACCATGAATTTGCCCAAACTGGGCTGTTTAGAGGCTCCCTCCACCATGAATTTGCCCAAACTGGGCTGGTTAGAGGCTCCCTCCACCATGAATTGGTCCAAACGGGTTTTTAGAGGCTCCCTTCACCATGAATTGGTCCAAACTTGGCTGTTTAGAGGCTCCCTCCACCATGAATTGGTCCAAACTGGGGTGGTTAGAGGCTCCCTCCACCATGAATTTGCCCAAACTGGGCTGGTTAGAGGCTCCCTCCACCATGAATTGGTCCAAACGGGTTTTTAGAGGCTCCCTTCACCATGAATTGGTCCAAACTTGGCTGTTTAGAGGCTCCCTCCACCATGAATTGGTCCAAACTGGGGTGGTTAGAGGCTCCCTCCACCATTAATTGGTCCAAACTGGGCTGGTTAGAGGCTCCCTCCACCATTAATTGGTCCAAACTGGGCTGGTTAGAGGCTCCCTCCACCATGAATTGGTCCAAACTGGGGTTTTTAGAGGCTCCCTCCACCATGAATTGGTCCAAACTTGGCTGTTTAGAGGCTCCCTCCACCATTAATTGGTCCAAACTGGGCTGGTTAGAGGCTCCCTCCACCATGAATTGGTCCAAACTGGGTTTTTTAGAGGCTCCCTCCACCATGAATTTGCCCAAACTGGGCTGTTTAGAGGCTCCCTCCACCATGAATTGGTCCAAACTGGGTTTTTTAGAGGCTCCCTCCACCATGAATTGGTCCAAACTGGGCTGGTTAGAGGCTCCCTCCACCATGAATTGGTCCAAACTGGGGTGGTTAGAGGCTCCCTCCACCATTAATTGGTCCAAACTGGGCTGGTTAGAGGCTCCCTCCACCATTAATTGGTCCAAACTGGGCTGGTTAGAGGCTCCCTCCACCATTAATTGGTCCAAACTGGGCTGGTTAGAGGCTCCCTCCACCATGAATTTGCCCAAACTGGGCTGTTTAGAGGCTCCCTCCACCATGAATTTGCCCAAACTGGGCTGGTTAGAGGCTCCCTCCACCATGAATTGGTCCAAACTGGGGTTTTTAGAGGCTCCCTCCACCATGAATTGGTCCAAACTTGGCTGTTTAGAGGCTCCCTCCACCATTAATTGGTCCAAACTGGGCTGGTTAGAGGCTCCCTCCACCATGAATTGGTCCAAACTCGGTTTTTTAGAGGCTCCCTCCACCATGAATTTGCCCAAACTGGGCTGTTTAGAGGCTCCCTCCACCATGAATTGGTCCAAACTGGGGTGGTTAGAGGCTCCCTCCACCATTAATTGGTCCAAACTGGGCTGGTTAGAGGCTCCCTCCACCATTAATTGGTCCAAACTGGGCTGGTTAGAGGCTCCCTCCACCATGAATTTGCCCAAACTGGGCTGTTTAGAGGCTCCCTCCACCATGAATTTGCCCAAACTGGGCTGGTTAGAGGCTCCCTCCACCATGAATTGGTCCAAACGGGTTTTTAGAGGCTCCCTTCACCATGAATTGGTCCAAACTTGGCTGTTTAGAGGCTCCCTCCACCATGAATTGGTCCAAACTGGGGTGGTTAGAGGCTCCCTCCACCATTAATTGGTCCAAACTGGGCTGGTTAGAGGCTCCCTCCACCATTAATTGGTCCAAACTGGGCTGGTTAGAGGCTCCCTCCACCATGAATTGGTCCAAACTGGGGTTTTTAGAGGCTCCCTCCACCATGAATTGGTCCAAACTTGGCTGTTTAGAGGCTCCCTCCACCATTAATTGGTCCAAACTGGGCTGGTTAGAGGCTCCCTCCACCATGAATTGGTCCAAACTGGGGTGGTTAGAGGCTCCCTCCACCATTAATTGGTCCAAACTGGGCTGGTTAGAGGCTCCCTCCACCATTAATTGGTCCAAACTGGGCTGGTTAGAGGCTCCCTCCACCATGAATTTGCCCAAACTGGGATGTTTAGAGGCTCCCTCCACCATGAATTTGCCCAAACTGGGCTGGTTAGAGGCTCCCTCCACCATGAATTGGTCCAAACGGGTTTTTAGAGGCTCCCTTCACCATGAATTGGTCCAAACTTGGCTGTTTAGAGGCTCCCTCCACCATGAATTGGTCCAAACTGGGGTGGTTAGAGGCTCCCTCCACCATTAATTGGTCCAAACTGGGCTGGTTAGAGGCTCCCTCCACCATTAATTGGTCCAAACTGGGCTGGTTAGAGGCTCCCTCCACCATGAATTGGTCCAAACTGGGGTTTTTAGAGGCTCCCTCCACCATGAATTGGTCCAAACTTGGCTGTTTAGAGGCTCCCTCCACCATTAATTGGTCCAAACTGGGCTGGTTAGAGGCTCCCTCCACCATGAATTGGTCCAAACTGGGTTTTTTAGAGGCTCCCTCCACCATGAATTTGCCCAAACTGGGCTGTTTAGAGGCTCCCTCCACCATGAATTGGTCCAAACTGGGTTTTTTAGAGGCTCCCTCCACCATGAATTGGTCCAAACTGGGCTGGTTAGAGGCTCCCTCCACCATGAATTGGTCCAAACTGGGGTGGTTAGAGGCTCCCTCCACCATTAATTGGTCCAAACTGGGCTGGTTAGAGGCTCCCTCCACCATTAATTGGTCCAAACTGGGCTGGTTAGAGGCTCCCTCCACCATTAATTGGTCCAAACTGGGCTGGTTAGAGGCTCCCTCCACCATGAATTTGCCCAAACTGGGCTGTTTAGAGGCTCCCTCCACCATGAATTTGCCCAAACTGGGCTGGTTAGTGGCTCCCTCCACCATGAATTGGTCCAAACTGGGGTTTTTAGAGGCTCCCTCCACCATGAATTGGTCCAAACTTGGCTGTTTAGAGGCTCCCTCCACCATTAATTGGTCCAAACTGGGCTGGTTAGAGGCTCCCTCCACCATGAATTGGTCCAAACTGGGTTTTTTAGAGGCTCCCTCCACCATGAATTTGCCCAAACTGGGCTGTTTAGAGGCTCCCTCCACCATGAATTGGTCCAAACTGGGGTGGTTAGAGGCTCCCTCCACCATTAATTGGTCCAAACTGGGCTGGTTAGAGGCTCCCTCCACCATTAATTGGTCCAAACTGGGCTGGTTAGAGGCTCCCTCCACCATGAATTTGCCCAAACTGGGCTGGTTAGAGGCTCCCTCCACCATGAATTGGTCCAAACTGGGTTTTTTAGAGGCTCCCTCCACCATGAATTTGCCCAAACTGGGCTGGTTAGAGGCTCCCTCCACCATGAATTGGTCCAAACTGGGGTTTTTAGAGGCTCCCTCCACCATGAATTTGCCCAAACTCTGCTGGTTAGAGGCTCAATCCACCCTGATTTTCAAAACAAATGTTGGTGCCAACCTCAACTTACTACAAGGGCCAAATTCACTGCTGGTGACAAGCTCTCCTCACTGCAAGTGCCAAATACACATGTTTCAAGGTGTTTTCCTACTGTCAGAGAGGTGGTATTGAGTGTGTAAAGTGTGTAGTTGTTAGGCTGTGATGTTGGGGTAATAGAGGGTCTTTGGTGTGTTAGATGCCCCCAGACATGCTTCCCCTGCTGTCCCAGTGTCATTCCAGAGGTGTTGGCATCATTTCCTGGGGTGTCATAGTGGACTTGGTGACCCTCCAGACACGGATTTGGGTTTCCCCCTTAACGTGTATCTGTTCCCCATAGACTATAATGGGGTTCGAAACCCGTTCGAACACACGAACATTGAGCGGCTGTTCGAATCGAATTTCGAACCTCGAACATTTTAGTGTTCGCTCATCTCTAATTATAAGAAATATTATGTATATTTATTAGGGCTTATAGATTTATCTTATTATAAATGGCCAGCCCCATAATGGCCAACCATGATCTATGATGTCAGCATGGAATCTTGGGCTGCTAACTTTAAGGGACATTACTTAAAAGGTTGTTGCCTAGCACACGGCCTGTTTTAGGGCTTGATAGCAAAACCATTTTGTTTGTTTTTCCATCATCACATAATAAGCCCTATAGATTTTTGATTTCTGTCAATGTAACTGTATGAGGACAAGTAAAAACCCAGTATGTAATAAGATTAGAGAAACAAAAAAAAGGTAAACAGACACTCAGAATAATGAGGTCATAAAAGACCAAGATTCATAATTAATAAAATATACAAACTTTAATATTACCACATTAAAAAATTATACAAAATATGAGATGCAAATGGAAACAGTAAATATACAAAAATGAGCACAGCAGAAGTGTCCAATGGTGCCCTAAATAACAATAAAGTACAGATAATAGAGAGATATACATTTATAAGCCTATAGCACATAGACCAAATGGGTCAGCTATCCAGTGAGGTTCAAATACAGAGCTGATACCAACAGGATTAGGTAGAGTTATAGTATAGTAAATTGTGTATGCAGACACAACAGGATTAGGTAGAGTTATAGTATAGTAAATTGTGTATGCAGACACAACAGGATTAGGTAGAGTTGTAGTATAGTAAATTGTGTATGCAGACACAACAAGATTAGGTAGAGTTGTAGTATAGTAAATTGTGTATGCAGACACAACAGGATTAGGTAGAGTTATAGTATAGTAAATTGTGTATGCAGACACAACAAGATTAGGTAGAGTTGTAGTATAGTAAATTGTGTATGCAGACACAACAGGATTAGATAGAGTTATAGTATAGTAAATTGTGTATGCAGACACAACAGGATTAGGTAGAGTTATAGTATAGTAAATTGTGTATGCAGACACAACAGGATTAGGTAGAGTTGTAGTATAGTAAATTGTGTATGCAGACACAACAGGATTAGGTAGAGTTATAGTATAGTAAATTGTGTATGCAGACGTCTGCAAATATACAAAAGGCCTCACTGTAATAATGATGGTATAGTGGCCAAACACACAATTGTTAGTTATTAAATATTAAAGTGCAAGGAAAAAGGATAATATAACAATAGTTAGGTTTAGTCACAAGGTGTACAACACGTCATATACATATTGAAGAGTAAAGCTTACCCATCATAAAAGCAGCATGAGAATAAATTATAGGGCATTAAGAGGACACGCCGGCTCTCGCCTGACGCGCGCGTTTCGGCACGCCTGCCTTCTGAGCGGAGTGTATACTCAGTGTGAAGGCTCCGCTGTGGTTCCATAGGAATGAATAAAAGCAGCCGGAACACAGCCTTTAACCCCCTGCGCACCGACTGCGTCCATTCATTCTAATGGGAGACTAGCTAACATCACCTCCTCTGAGATCCCAAAGGAACTTCAAAAGAATTGTGTATTGCAGCAAAAGAGAAGAGAAAATAAGTGTAGGGCACAGAGGGATCAGAAAAGACAGAGCTGGGGTCGACCAGGTACTCCCACAACATGCGCCTATAATTGTCCCTCCTGGTGACAGTAGGCCCCTCAGTGGCGGTACATTGGCCAGGGGGGGACCATTAACGTGTCCCTCCTGGTGACAGTAGGCTCCTCAGTGGCGGTAATTTGGCCAGGGGGGCCATTAACGTGTCCCAGACCTAGGAATATGTCTTGCAACAGGGTAGAGTTGCACATGAGTGGCCTTGCTGCCTCTGAACATGCCTTTGCCCGTAGCCACCATTTTTGCTGCTTAGCTTGCCTCCACATCTACACTGCTTTCGCACCTAGACTTCACCCCAGTTTATGTCTCTGCTTCAAGCCACCTTTTTTGTTGATTTAGCTTCCCTCCACATCTACACTGCTTTCGCCCCTAGACATCACCCCAGTTTATGCCTCTGGTTCTAGCCACCTTTTTTATTGATTAGTTTGCCTGCACATCTACACTGCTTTCGCCCCTAGACATTACCCCATTTTCATGTCGGGTCGGTGGCCTCGTCGTCCACCAACTCCTCTTCGAATTGCTCAGTCCCCTTACTGAAAACCACACATAACCACAGCTCGGGCCTGGTCTGCGTTGTACCCTGCACCCTGCTTAATGCAGCTCCCCTATCCGGAGTTGTGATGAGCGCATGCTAATGTTTCATGTCCAGTGGAAAGGATGGGAAAGGATTTCTCATAAGTCTGCCAACCATGGAAACTCATTGTGCAGAAACTGCGGGAGCTGACTCTGAGGAACCTTGAGTTTTGGACATGGTACTCCATCAAAGGTCTCTACTGCTCACACACTCTATTCTGACAGATGGAGGCATTGCTGGAGGCTAGCAGCGGCTCCTGTACACCTGCGAAAGTGGGCGCACAAGCGCCACACTCTCACCAGTAGCTTGTGTACATTGGGGTATGTTTTAACCCTTTCGCTTCCAGGCACGTAGCTATACGTGCTCCCAAGGTGGCACTTCAGTAGCCGAGCACGTAGTACTACGTCCTTCCTACTAATGCCGATATCTCTGGACAACAACATATCTTGATGCTTTCAAATGAATTTTAAAGAAGAGACTCTCATCTTTAAAATGATACCAGGGACTTGATGATTTTACTTACAGTCTTGGAGCAATTCACTGTTGAAAACACTATTTGGCATTGAGATCCAACTGCAGATCTCAATTCCCGACAGCGTTTCAACAGTGAATTGCTCCAAAACTGTATATCCAATCATCGAGTTATTGATATCATTTTAAAGATGAGGTTCTCCTCTATAAAATGCAATTGAAAGCATCAAGATATGTTGATGCAGTCCAAAGATATAGAGCTCCAAAGTGTCCCCCACCCTCCTGTCTAAGCAAGCAATTTGCAATCTTTAACAAGAAAGGAAGAGGGACACGAGCAGTGCAGCAGAGAGAGAGAGACAGAGAAACGATCTAACTCTCTGCATAACTTGTATGTGACAGCAGGAGGGGGGTGGCAGGGACTCTATTGTCCCTATTAACCCTTCTCCTGCCAATCAGAGCGTATACTATACATTTGTCTCTGATTGTCACATACAGTTATAATGTAATTCCCCCCTGAGCTTTACTAGTGGGGTATTCTTATGCTATACCCCCTGAACATAACCAGGAAGTTTGTTGGCACTGTGATCCAGACGTTTACCATTGTCCAGGTCGCAGCGCCAAAAAAAAAAGTCGCAACAAACACTTACACAACATATACTGTACATAATGTTTACATTTCACCCAATCCCTGTCCTGTCTATACCTGAGCTTTCTACAGTAAATATGTCTCTAGTGATGTCCGTTACACACTAAAATAATAGTAATAACGATTATCACTAGAGATGAACGTATAGATTGCTAAAATTTTTATAGGGGGATGGAAAATAACATTTTTATGTAAAGTCCTATTTAATTTGCATGCACAAAATGGGATGGCGTATTTATGCGATTTTGGCGATTCTTTAACACCCGCCCCTGTAAATATCTACATGTGTGGTATGTATGAACTCCTCACATATTGCAGTTTTATGGACAGTACATTTTGTTTGCGGAAAGGGATTTCTTGAGCCGCACTTTTGTGGCAAATTTGAATTTTTGCGCAATTTTTGCTAGCAATCTCTGTTTGCGGCAAAGTTGAATGAAGGTGGTTGTATATATAAACTATTAAATTGTGTTTTTATATATGGTATGCTGTGTACTCTGAAAAAGTTAGATTTTGGTATCACAGTCACAGTTTGGTAGGTGCAGTATAGCTTTTTAACATATTAGTGAACAGCAGCAAAATCCTGCTTGTCTTCTGGATTCGTGTTTTTGGGAGTCCGAGCTCTTGTTGTAGTTCATGTTTGCGGTACATATAGTATATTTACACATTGTATACACCATAAGCTATTATTTTAAAAGTATTTTGTATATGAATCTGAGATTGAACATGAGTTTTAGGTGCAAATATGTGTTTTAGCGTATTTTTTCAAAAAATTATTTGTGTTGGTCGCAAAGTTGCATGAAGGTGGATGTGGCTATCGATGACCCATTAAGACATTTGTAATCTTCAGGTTGTCTACTTTCAAAAAATATATAGGGTTTAGGGGTTCACTTACTTTTCATGGTGTGTAATCCCTACATTTTATAGGATGATACTTTTTTAACATTTCCAGCTTCAAAGCAGATTTTTGTTCCTTCCAGTTCTAGCGATTTTCTGAAGACACGTGCAGGCGGGTTCAGGCCATAGTGAAATGTATGAACTCTGCACATGTTGAACTCTTATTTTAAGGAAGTTTGGTACATTTAATTTTTTGTTTGGTTTCTGCTTTTAACAACTAATATACATTTATTTGCATTTTTTCAAAAAACATTCACTTTAAATCAAAATTGCATGAAGGTGCCTGTTCGTATACAGTACCAAGTGGCATTCTGACAATGCTGCAGGTGTCTACTTTAAGAAAATATATAGGTATGGGGGGGTTGGATGCTTTTTTAATGTTGCAATTTAGGTTTGATTTGTCCATCTCAAAACTGTGAAAATTGCTCTGGCTACTGGAGGTGCAAAATTTCCAGAGACCCTTGGCAGCGAAAAGGTTAATAAGTGGGATTTCTTGCCTAATAAATAGGGTTGGGACCATCAGTTGTGTTGTGCAGAAGTCAGGTGGATACACAGCTGATAGTCCTACTGAATAGACGGTTAGAATGTATATTATGGCAAGAAAAAAGCAGCTAAGTAAAGAAAAATGAGTGGCCATCATTACTTTAAAAAATGAAGGACAGTCAGTCCGAAAAATTGGGAAAACTTTGAAAGTGTCCCCAAGTGTAGTTGCAAAAACCTTCAAGCGCTACAAAGAAACTGGCTCACATGAGGACCGCCCCAGGAAAGCAAGACCAAGAGTCTCCTCTGCTGCGGAGGATAAGTTCATCGAGTCACCAGCCTCAGAAATCGCAGGTTAACAGCAGCTCAGACTAGAGACCAAGTCAATGCCACACAGAGTTCTAGCAGCAGACACATCTCTACAATAACTGGTAAGAGGAGACTTTGTACACCAGCCGGCCTTCATGGTAAAATAGCTGCTAGAAAACCACTGCTAAGGACAGGCAACAAGCAGAAGAGACTTGCTTGGGCTAAAGAACACAAGGAATGGACATTAGACCAGTGGAAATCTGTGCTTTGGTCGGATGAGTCCAAATTTGAGATCTTTGGTTCCAACCACTGCGTCTTTGTGCGACGCACAAAAGGTGAATGGATGGACTCTATATGCCTGGTACCCACCGTGAAGCATGGAGGAGGAGGTGTGATGGTGGGGGGTGCTTTGCTGGTGACACTGTTGGGGGCATTGATTGAAGGCATACTGAACCAGCATGGCTACCATAGCATCTTGCAGCGGCATGCTATTCCATCCGGTTTACGTTTAGTTGGACCATCATTTATTTTTCAATAGGAAAATGACCCCAAACACTTCCAGGTTGTGTAAGGGCTATTTCACCAAGAAGGAGAGTGATGGGGTGCTACAGCAGATGACCTGGCCTCCACAGTCACCAGACCTGAACCCAATTTAGATGGTTTTGGGTGAGTTGGACCGCAGAGTGAAGGCAAAAGGGCCAACAAGTGCTAAGTATGTCTCGGAACTCCTTCAAGACTGTTGGAAGACCATTTCAGGTGACTACCTCTTGAAGCTCATCAAGAGAATGCCAAGAGTGTGCAAAGCAGTAATCAAAGCAAAAGGTGGCGACTTTGAAGAACCGAGAATATAAGACAGATTTTCAGTTGTTTCACACTTTTCTGTTAAGTATATAATTCCACATGTGGTACTTCTGAGTTTTGATGCCTTCAGTGTGAAGCTACAATTGTCATAGTCATGAAAATACAGAAAACTCTTTGAATGAGGAGGTGTGTCCAAACTTTTGGTCTGTACTATATATATAAATGATTTTTAGTTAATGGGTGTTTGTGGTGCCATGTAACTCATGTATTGGGGAGTTCTGATATTCTCTATAATTTGTTGGGAACTGATGTGTTAAGTGCTCTACAGGCTTTTATGGGCTTATCTTCTGGTATCCCACAGATGTATTCACCATTTTCCAGAAGACACACTATATACACTGTTGGCTTTAGACCAATTAGAGGAAACTGTCAGTATGCAAACCAGATGTGGGTACATTACCTGTAGCTCCTGTGACAGTCCGCTTGGATCCTGGTATCTCCCCACCTTGTATATATCAGTACCCACTTAGTCAGTCCCAAGAAGAAGCCATAGCAACAGACTTGAAAGCTGTGTTATATAAAGTGCTGGTAATTCCCATCAAGAACCATTTCAGTACTCCGCTGTACACTATTCACAAAATACTCCTCAGGTGTTCATACACTTTGCTTAAAGGGATCCTATCATTGGAAACCCTTTTTGTCTGAATAACACATAGGAATAGCCATAAGAAAGGCTTCTCCTACCTTTAGATGTCTTCTCTGCACCACCGTTCGGTATGCAAATGAGTTCTCTCGCATCACTGGGGGCGTCCCCAATGCTGAGAGAGAAATCTCCAGGGGCGCCTCTATCTTCTTCTGGAACGCTCTCTCCCTGTGTCTTCTTCCATCCTGGGTTTCAATCTTCTAGACATGTGCAATCGGCTTTGCTATCGGGCCTCAGGCAGAGTGGACTGCGCATGCCCGCTGGCCACAAGAAAATGGCCGCTTACACCAGCTTACTGGTGCTCACTTACTCCCTTAGACATGTTTTGACATCACAACTGTGTGCTGTGTCATTACTTCTCCTGTCTTGACATATTTCATTGGGAGCCCGAGGTCCTATCCTGCCAGAAGACTCTCCTGTGACAGTAATAATTCTGTACTGCAGTATATAGCAGTATATAGTACATTACTGATGATGTGGGTCCTGATGACATGGATTCCCTCCTAGATATTCCCCATCACCTATTTATCCTATATAGGAGCCAAAGAATCCATTATACAGATGTAACATAATGTAACTGTAAGTGTACCAGGCAGGTCAGTAACAGCTGGAGGGTCACAAGGTGCAGACACTACCCCGGGGGATTTGGCTTTTTCAGATGAGAAATGTTATTTCTTCCTTGTGTGTTTCTTGAGCCCAGACACCTGTACATTACTGACACGGCAGAGAGAGGAAGGAGGTTTTTGTACGGCTCTGTATCACTGTGTGTAAGGAGCGCTATAACCCTGCATACAGTAATAATATCCTTCATCTTCTGCCTTCAGCCCTGTAATGGTCAGAGTATAATCCAAACCGGATCCTGATCCACTGAACCTCTCTGGGATCCCGGACGCCCGGGTAGTCGCCAAATAGATCAGAAGTATTGGAGCTTGTCCAGGTATTTGTTGGTACCAGCTTATGTAATCGTATGCACCAGTTACACTAGAACTGGGATTACATTGTATCTTGATGTTATCGCCTAGAGAAGCTGTGATATATTCTGGAACCTGAGTGATCTCAATCGCTCCATAGGAACCTAAGAAAGAGGGAAGACTGTATTAGTAGAAGTAATAACATCTCCACAAGAACCTCTGATTCCCACTAAGGGGTTAATGTATAAATTATTATCTGAGACGTATCTACTGCTGTACCCTGAGTGTAAAGACACAAGACACAGAAGAGAGAACTCAGAGACATCATCTTTATGGCTCAGGATTGTATCTGACACTGTGTGAGGTCCTGAGAGGGTTAACCTGAGGTTGTCTATGCAAAAGAGGAACAAAATGTGTATATATAGATATAGGAGGCAATACAAGAGGAGCATAATATATATAGGAGGAACTACAAGAGAAACATGATATATATAGGAGGAAATACAAGAGGAGCATAATATATATAGGAGGAAATACAAGAGAAACATAATATATATAGGAGGAAATACAAGAGAAACATAATATATATATAGGAGGAAATACAAGAGGAACATAATATATATAGGAGGAAATACAAGAGAAACATTATATATAGGAGGAAATACAAGAGGAACATAATATATATAGGAGAATATACAAGAGAAACATAATATATATAGGAGGCAATACAAGAGCAATGCAATGCAATATATATATATATATAGGAGGCAATACAAGAGGAACATAATATATATAGGAGGAAATACAAGAGAAACATAATATATATAGGAGGAAATACAAGAGGAACATAATATATATAGGAGGAAATACAAGAGGAACATAATATATATAGGAGAATATACAAGAGAAACATAATATATATAGGAGGAAATACAAGAGGAACATAATATATATAGGAGGAAATACAAGAGGAGCATAATATATATAGGAGGAAATACAAGAGAAACATAATATATATAGGAGGAAATACAAGAGAAACATAATATATAT
The DNA here is from genome assembly GCF_031893055.1 of Leptodactylus fuscus. Lineage (NCBI taxonomy): Eukaryota > Metazoa > Chordata > Amphibia > Anura > Leptodactylidae > Leptodactylus > Leptodactylus fuscus. The sequence goes on from NW_027440331.1 coordinate 110,908, forward strand.
ATAGGAGGAAATACAAGAGGAACATAATATATATAGGAGGAAATACAAGAGAAACATTATATATAGGAGGAAATACAAGAGGAACATAATATATATAGGAGAATATACAAGAGAAACATAATATATATAGGAGGCAATACAAGAGCAATGCAATGCAATATATATATATATATATATAGGAGGCAATACAAGAGGAACATAATATATATGGGAGGAAATACAAGAGAAACATAATATATATAGGAGGAAATACAAGAGGAACATAATATATATAGGAGGAAATACAAGAGGAACATAATATATATAGGAGAATATACAAGAGAAACATAATATATATAGGAGGAAATACAAGAGGAACATAATATATATAGGAGGAAATACAAGAGGAACATAATATATATAGGAGGAAATACAAGAGGAACATAATATATATAGGAGGATATACAAGAGGAAAGTGATATATATAGGAGGAAATACAAGAGGAACATAATATATATAGGAGGAAATACAAGAGCAACATAATATATATAGGAGGAAATACAAGAGGAACATAATATATATAGAAGGAAATACAAGAGGAACATTTTATATATATATAGGAGGAAATACAAGAGAAACATAATATATATAGGAGGAAATACAAGAGAAACATAATATATATAGGAGGAAATACAAGAGGAACATAATATATATATAGGAGGAAATACAAGAGGAACATAATATACATAGGAGGAAATACAAGAGGAACATAATATACATAGGAGGAAATACAAGAGGAACATAATATATATAGGAGGAAATACAAGAGGAACATAATATATATAGGAGGCAATACAAGAGGAACATAATATATATAGGAGGAAATACAAGAGGAACATAATATATATAGGAGGAAATACAAGAGGAACATTTTATATATATATAGGAGGAAATACAAGAGGAACATTTTATATATATATAGGAGGCAATACAAGAGGAACATAATATATATAGGAGGAAATACAAGAGGAACATAATATACATAGGAGGAAATACAAGAGGAACATAATATACATAGGAGGAAATACAAGAGGAACATAATATATATAGGAGGCAATACAAGAGGAACATAATATATATAGGAGGAAATACAAGAGGAACATAATATATATAGGAGGAAATACAAGAGGAACATTTTATATATATATAGGAGGAAATACAAGAGGAACATTTTATATATATATAGGAGGCAATACAAGAGGAACATAATATATATAGGAGGAAATACAAGAGAAACATAATATATATAGGAGGAAATACAAGAGAAACATAATATATATATAGGAGGAAATACAAGAGGAACATAATATATATAGGAGGCAATACAAGAGGAACATAATATATATAGGAGGAAATACAAGAGGAACATTATATATAGGAGGAAATACAAGAGGAACATAATATATATAGGAGGAAATACAAGAGGAACATAATATACATAGGAGGAAATACAAGAGGAACATAATATATATAGGAGGAAATACAAGAGGAACATTATATATAGGAGGAAATACAAGAGGAACATAATATATATAGGAGGCAATACAAGAGGAACATTATATATAGGAGGAAATACAAGAGGAACATAATATATATAGGAGGAAATACAAGAGGAACATAATATATATAGGAGGAAATACAAGAGGAACATTATATATAGGAGGAAATACAAGAGGAACATAATATATATAGGAGCAAATACAAGAGGAACATAATATATATAGGACGAAATACAGGAGGAACATAATATATATATAGGAGGAAATACAAGAGGAACATAATATATATAGGAGGAAATACAAGAGGAACATTATATATAGGAGGAAATACAAGAGGAACATAATATATATAGGAGCAAATACAAGAGGAACATAATATATATAGGACGAAATACAGGAGGAACATAATATATATATATAGGAGGAAATACAAGAGGAACATAATATATATAGGAGGAAATACAAGAGGAACATAATATATATAGGAGGAAATACAAGAGAAACATAATATATATAGGAGGAAATACAAGAGGAACATAATATATATAGGAGGCAATACAAGAGGAACATAATATATATAGGAGGAAATACAAGAGGAACATAATATACATAGGAGGAAATACAAGAGGAACATAATATACATAGGAGGAAATACAAGAGGAACATAATATATATAGGAGGAACTACAAGAGGAACATAATATATATATATAGGAGGAAATACAAGAGGAACATAATATATATAGGAGGAAATACAAGAGGAACATTATATATAGGAGGGAATACAAGAGGAACATAATATATATAGGAGAAAATACAAGAGGAACATAATATATATAGGAGGAAATACAAGAGGAACATAATATATATAGGAGGAAATACAAGAGGAATGTAATATATATATAGGAGGAAATACAAGAGGAACATAATATATATAGGAGGAAATACAAGAGGAGCATAATATATATAGGAGGCAATACAAGAGGAACATAATATATATAGGAGGCAATACAAGAGGAACATAATATATATAGGAGGAAATACAAGAGGAACATAATATATATAGGAGGAAATACAAGAGGAACATAATATATATAGGAGGAAATACAAGAGGAACATAATATATATATAGGAGGAAATACAAGAGGAACATAATATATATAGGAGGCAATAGAAGAGGAACATAATATATATAGGAGGAAATACAAGAGGAACATAATATATATATATAGGAGGAAATACAAGAGGAACATAATATATATAGGAGGAAATACAAGAGAAACATAATATATTTAGGAGGAAATACAAGAGGAACATAATATATATATAGGAGGAAATACAAGAGGAACATAATATATATAGGAGGCAATAGAAGAGGAACATAATATATATAGGAGGAAATACAAGAGGAACATAATATATATATAGGAGGAAATACAAGAGGAACATAATATATATATAGGAGGAAATACAAGAGGAACATAATATATATATAGGAGGAAATACAAGAGGAACATAATATATATAGGAGGAAATACAAGACGAACATAATATATATATAGGAGGAAATACAAGAGGAACATAATATATATAGGAGGCAATACAAGAGGAACATAATATATATAGGAGGAAATACAAGAGGAGCATAATATATATAGGAGGCAATACAAGAGGAACATAATATATATAGGAGGCAATACAAGAGGAACATAATATATATATAGGAGGAAATACAAGAGGAACATAATATATATAGGAGGCAATACAAGAGGAACATAATATATATAGGAGGAAATACAAGAGGAGCATAATATATAGGAGGAAATACAAGAGGAACATAATATATATAGGACGAAATACAAGAGGAACATAATATACATAGGAGGAAATACAAGAGGAACATAATATATATATAGGAGGAAATACAAGAGGAACATAATATATATAGGAGGAAATACAAGAGAAACATAATATATTTAGGAGGAAATACAAGAGGAACATAATATATATATAGGAGGAAATACAAGAGGAACATAATATATATAGGAGGCAATAGAAGAGGAACATAATATATATAGGAGGAAATACAAGAGGAACATAATATATATATAGGAGGAAATACAAGAGGAACATAATATATATATAGGAGGAAATACAAGAGGAACATAATATATATATAGGAGGAAATACAAGAGGAACATAATATATATAGGAGGAAATACAAGACGAACATAATATATATATAGGAGGAAATACAAGAGGAACATAATATATATAGGAGGCAATACAATAGGAACATAATATATATAGGAGGAAATACAAGAGGAACATAATATATATAGGAGGAAATACAAGAGGAACATAATATATATAGGAGGCAATACAAGAGGAACATAATATATATAGGAGGAAATACAAGAGGAACATAATATATATAGGAGGCAATACAAGAGGAACATAATATATATAGGAGGAAATACAAGAGGAACATAATATATATAGGAGGAAATACAAGAGGAGCATAATATATATAGGAGGCAATACAAGAGGAACATAATATATATAGGAGGAAATACAAGAGGAACATAATATATATAGGAGGAAATACAAGAGCAATGCAATGCAATATATATATATATATATATAGGAGGCAATACAAGAGGAACATAATATATATAGGAGGAAATACAAGAGAAACATAATATATATAGGAGGAAATACAGGAGGAACATAATATATATAGGAGGAAATACAAGAGGAACATAATATATATAGGAGGAAATACAAGAGGAACATAATATATATAGGAGGAAATACAAGAGGAACATAATATATATAGGAGGAAATACAAGAGGAACATAATATATATAGAAGGAAATACAAGAGGAACATTTTATATATATATAGGAGGAAATACAAGAGAAACATAATATATATAGGAGGAAATACAAGAGAAACATAATATATATAGGAGGAAATACAAGAGGAACATAATATATATATAGGAGGAAATACAAGAGGAACATAATATACATAGGAGGAAATACAAGAGGAACATAATATACATAGGAGGAAATACAAGAGGAACATAATATATATAGGAGGAAATACAAGAGGAACATAATATATATAGGAGGCAATACAAGAGGAACATAATATATATAGGAGGAAATACAAGAGGAACATAATATATATAGGAGGAAATACAAGAGGAACATTTTATATATATATAGGAGGCAATACAAGAGGAACATAATATATATATAGGAGGAAATACAAGAGGAACATAATATACAAATGAGGAAATACAAGAGGAACATAATATACATAGGAGGAAATACAAGAGGAACATAATATATATAGGAGGCAATACAAGAGGAACATAATATATATAGGAGGAAATACAAGAGGAACATAATATATATAGGAGGAAATACAAGAGGAACATTTTATATATATATAGGAGGAAATACAAGAGGAACATTTTATATATATATAGGAGGCAATACAAGAGGAACATAATATATATAGGAGGAAATACAAGAGAAACATAATATATATAGGAGGAAATACAAGAGAAACATAATATATATAGGAGGAAATACAAGAGAAACATAATATATATAGGAGGAAATACAAGAGGAACATAATATATATAGGAGGAAATACAAGAGGAACATAATATACATAGGAGGAAATACAAGAGGAACATAATATATATAGGAGGAAATACAAGAGGAACATTATATATAGGAGGAAATACAAGAGGAACATAATATATATAGGAGGCAATACAAGAGGAACATTATATATAGGAGGAAATACAAGAGGAACATAATATATATAGGAGGAAATACAAGAGGAACATAATATATATAGGAGGAAATACAAGAGGAACATTATATATAGGAGGAAATACAAGAGGAACATAATATATATAGGAGCAAATACAAGAGGAACATAATATATATAGGACGAAATACAGGAGGAACATAATATATATATAGGAGGAAATACAAGAGGAACATAATATATATAGGAGGAAATACAAGAGGAACATAATATATATAGGAGGAAATACAAGAGGAACATAATATATATAGGAGGAAATACAAGAGAAACATAATATATATAGGAGGAAATACAAGAGGAACATAATATATATAGGAGGCAATACAAGAGGAACATAATATATATAGGAGGAAATACAAGAGGAACATAATATACATAGGAGGAAATACAAGAGGAACATAATATACATAGGAGGAAATACAAGAGGAACATAATATATATAGGAGGAACTACAAGAGGAGCATAATATATATAGGAGGGAATACAAGAGGAACATAATATATATAGGAGGAAATACAAGAGAAACATAATATATATAGGAGGAAATACAAGAGGAACATAATATATATAGGAGGCAATACAAGAGGAACATAATATATATAGGAGGAAATACAAGAGGAACATAATATACATAGGAGGAAATACAAGAGGAACATAATATATATAGGAGGAAATACAAGAGGAACATTATATATAGGAGGAAATACAAGAGGAACATAATATATATAGGAGGCAATACAAGAGGAACATAATATATATAGGAGGAAATACAAGAGGAACATAATATATATAGGACGAAATACAAGAGGAACATAATATATATATATAGGAGGAAATACAAGAGGAACATAATATATATAGGAGGAAATACAAGAGGAACATAATATATATAGGAGGAAATACAAGAGGAACATAATATATATATAGGAGGAAATACAAGAGGAACATAATATATATAGGAGGCAATACAAGAGGAACATAATATATATAGGAGGAAATACAAGAGGAACATAATATATATATGACAAAATACAAGAGGAACATAATATATATAGGAGGAAATACAAGAGGAACATAATATATATAGGAGGCAATACAAGAGGAACATAATATATATAGGAGGCAATACAAGAGGAACATAATATATATAGGAGGAAATACAAGAGGAACATAATATATATAGGAGGAAATACAAGAGGAACATAATATATATAGGAGGAAATACAAGAGGAACATAATATATATATAGGAGGAAATACAAGAGGAACATAATATATATAGGAGGCAATAGAAGAGGAACATAATATATATAGGAGGAAATACAAGAGGAACATAATATATATATATATAGGAGGAAATACAAGAGGAACATAATATATATAGGAGGAAATACAAGAGAAACATAATATATTTAGGAGGAAATACAAGAGGAACATAATATATATATAGGAGGAAATACAAGAGGAACATAATATATATAGGAGGCAATAGAAGAGGAACATAATATATATAGGAGGAAATACAAGACGAACATAATATATATATAGGAGGAAATACAAGAGGAACATAATATATATATAGGAGGAAATACAAGAGGAACATAATATATATAGGAGGAAATACAAGACGAACATAATATATATATAGGAGGAAATACAAGAGGAACATAATATATATAGGAGGCAATACAAGAGGAACATAATATATATAGGAGGAAATACAAGAGGAGCATAATATATATAGGAGGCAATACAAGAGGAACATAATATATATAGGAGGCAATACAAGAGGAACATAATATATATATAGGAGGAAATACAAGAGGAACATAATATATATAGGAGGCAATACAAGAGGAACATAATATATATAGGAGGAAATACAAGAGGAGCATAATATATATAGGAGGCAATACAAGAGGAACATAATATATATAGGAGGCAATACAAGAGGAACATAATATATATAGGAGGAAATACAAGAGGAACATAATATATATAGGAGGCAATACAAGAGGAACATAATATATATAGGAGGAAATACAAGAGGAACATAATATATATAGGAGGCAATACAAGAGGAACATAATATATATAGGAGGAAATACAAGAGGAACATAATATATATAGGAGGAAATACAAGAGGAGCATAATATATATAGGAGGCAATACAAGAGGAACATAATATATATAGGAGGAAATACAAGAGGAACATAATATATATAGGAGGAAATACAAGAGCAATGCAATGCAATATATATATATATATATATAGGAGGCAATACAAGAGGAACATAATATATATAGGAGGAAATACAAGAGAAACATAATATATATAGGAGGAAATACAGGAGGAACATAATATATATAGGAGGAAATACAAGAGGAACATAATATATATAGGAGGAAATACAAGAGGAACATAATATATATAGGAGGAAATACAAGAGGAACATAATATATATAGGAGGAAATACAAGAGGAACATAATATATATAGAAGGAAATACAAGAGGAACATTTTATATATATATAGGAGGAAATACAAGAGAAACATAATATATATAGGAGGAAATACAAGAGAAACATAATATATATAGGAGGAAATACAAGAGGAACATAATATATATATAGGAGGAAATACAAGAGGAACATAATATACATAGGAGGAAACACAAGAGGAACATAATATACATAGGAGGAAATACAAGAGGAACATAATATATATAGGAGGAAATACAAGAGGAACATAATATATATAGGAGGCAATACAAGAGGAACATAATATATATAGGAGGAAATACAAGAGGAACATAATATATATAGGAGGAAATACAAGAGGAACATTTTATATATATATAGGAGGCAATACAAGAGGAACATAATATATATAGGAGGCAATACAAGAGGAACATAATATATATAGGAGGAAATACAAGAGGAACATAATATACATAGGAGGAAATACAAGAGGAACATAATATACATAGGAGGAAATACAAGAGGAACATAATATATATAGGAGGCAATACAAGAGGAACATAATATATATAGGAGGAAATACAAGAGGAACATAATATATATAGGAGGAAATACAAGAGGAACATTTTATATATATATAGGAGGAAATACAAGAGGAACATTTTATATATATAGGAGGCAATACAAGAGGAACATAATATATATAGGAGGAAATACAAGAGAAACATAATATATATAGGAGGAAATACAAGAGAAACATAATATATATAGGAGGAAATACAAGAGAAACATAATATATATAGGAGGAAATACAAGAGGAACATAATATATATAGGAGGCAATACAAGAGGAACATAATATATATAGGAGGAAATACAAGAGGAACATTATATATAGGAGGAAATACAAGAGGAACATAATATATATAGGAGGAAATACAAGAGGAACATAATATATATAGGAGGAAATACAAGAGGAACATTATATATAGGAGGAAATACAAGAGGAACATAATATATATAGGAGGAAATACAAGAGGAACATTATATATAGGAGGAAATACAAGAGGAACATAATATATATAGGAGGCAATACAAGAGGAACATTATATATAGGAGGAAATACAAGAGGAACATAATATATATAGGAGGAAATACAAGAGGAACATAATATATATAGGAGGAAATACAAGAGGAACATTATATATAGGAGGAAATACAAGAGGAACATAATATATATAGGAGCAAATACAAGAGGAACATAATATATATAGGACGAAATACAGGAGGAACATAATATATATATAGGAGGAAATACAAGAGGAACATAATATATATAGGAGGAAATACAAGAGGAACATAATATATATAGGAGGAAATACAAGAGGAACATAATATATATAGGAGGAAATACAAGAGAAACATAATATATATAGGAGGAAATACAAGAGGAACATAATATATATAGGAGGCAATACAAGAGGAACATAATATATATAGGAGGAAATACAAGAGGAACATAATATACATAGGAGGAAATACAAGAGGAACATAATATACATAGGAGGAAATACAAGAGGAACATAATATATATAGGAGGAACTACAAGAGGAGCATAATATATATAGGAGGGAATACAAGAGGAACATAATATATATAGGAGGAAATACAAGAGAAACATAATATATATAGGAGGAAATACAAGAGGAACATAATATATATAGGAGGCAATACAAGAGGAACATAATATATATAGGAGGAAATACAAGAGGAACATAATATACATAGGAGGAAATACAAGAGGAACATAATATATATAGGAGGAAATACAAGAGGAACATTATATATAGGAGGAAATACAAGAGGAACATAATATATATAGGAGGCAATACAAGAGGAACATAATATATATAGGAGGAAATACAAGAGGAACATAATATATATAGGACGAAATACAAGAGGAACATAATATATATATATAGGAGGAAATACAAGAGGAACATAATATATATAGGAGGAAATACAAGAGGAACATAATATATATAGGAGGAAATACAAGAGGAACATAATATATATATAGGAGGAAATACAAGAGGAACATAATATATATAGGAGGCAATACAAGAGGAACATAATATATATAGGAGGAAATACAAGAGGAACATAATATATATAGGACAAAATACAAGAGGAACATAATATATATAGGAGGAAATACAAGAGGAACATAATATATATAGGAGGCAATACAAGAGGAACATAATATATATAGGAGGCAATACAAGAGGAACATAATATATATAGGAGGAAATACAAGAGGAACATAATATATATAGGAGGAAATACAAGAGGAACATAATATATATAGGAGGAAATACAAGAGGAACATAATATACATAGGAGGAAATACAAGAGGAACATAATACATATATAGGAGGAAATACAAGAGGAACATAATATACATAGGAGGAAATACAAGAGGAACATAATATACATAGGAGGAAATACAAGAGGAACATAATATATATAGGAGGAAATACAAGAGGAACATAATATATATAGGAGGCAATACAAGAGGAACATAATATATATAGGAGGAAATACAAGAGGAACATAATATATATAGGAGGAAATACAAGAGGAACATTTTATATATATATAGGAGGAAATACAAGAGGAACATTTTATATATATATAGGAGGCAATACAAGAGGAACATAATATATATAGGAGGAAATACAAGAGGAACATAATATACATAGGAGGAAATACAAGAGGAACATAATATACATAGGAGGAAATACAAGAGGAACATAATATATATAGGAGGCAATACAAGAGGAACATAATATATATAGGAGGAAATACAAGAGGAACATAATATATATAGGAGGAAATACAAAAGGAACATTTTATATATATATAGGAGGAAATACAAGAGGAACATTTTATATATATATATAGGAGGCAATACAAGAGGAACATAATATATATAGGAGGAAATACAAGAGAAACATAATATATATAGGAGGAAATACAAGAGAAACATAATATATATAGGAGGAAATACAAGAGAAACATAATATATATAGGAGGAAATACAAGAGGAACATAATATATATAGGAGGCAATTCAAGAGGAACATAATATATATAGGAGGCAATACAAGAGGAACATTATATATAGGAGGAAATACAAGAGAAACATAATATATATAGGAGGAAATACAAGAGGAACATAATATATATAGGAGGCAATACAAGAGGAACATAATATATATAGGAGGAAATACAAGAGGAACATAATATATATAGGAGGAAATACAAGAGGAACATAATATATATAGGAGGAAATACAAGAGGAACATAATATATATATAGGAGGAAATACAAGAGGAACATAATATATATAGGAGGCAATACAAGAGGAACATAATATATATAGGAGGAAATACAAGAGGAACATAATATATATAGGAGGAAATACAAGAGAAACATAATATATATAGGAGGAAATACAAGAGGAACATAATATATATAGGAGGCAATACAAGAGGAACATAATATATATAGGAGGAAATACAAGAGGAACATAATATATATAGGAGGAAATACAAGAGGAACATAATATATATAGGAGGAAATACAAGAGAAACATAATATATATAGGATGAAATACAAGAGGAACATAATATATATAGGAGGCAATACAAGAGGAACATAATATATATAGGAGGAAATACAAGAGGAACATAATATACATAGGAGGAAATACAAGAGGAACATAATATATATAGGAGGAAATACAAGAGGAACATTATATATAGGAGGAAATACAAGAGGAACATAATATATATAGGAGGCAATACAAGAGGAACATAATATATATAGGAGGAAATACAAGAGGAACATAATATATATAGGACGAAATACAAGAGGAACATAATATATATATATAGGAGGAAATACAAGAGGAACATAATATATATAGGAGGAAATACAAGAGGAACATAATATATATAGGAGGAAATACAAGAGGAACATAATATATATATAGGAGGAAATACAAGAGGAACATAATATATATAGGAGGCAATACAAGAGGAACATAATATATATAGGAGGAAATACAAGAGGAACATAATATATATAGGATGAAATACAAGAGGAACATAATATATATAGGAGGAAATACAAGAGGAACATAATATATATAGGAGGCAATACAAGAGGAACATAATATATATAGGAGGCAATACAAGAGGAACATAATATATATAGGAGGAAATACAAGAGGAACATAATATATATAGGAGGAAATACAAGAGGAACATAATATATATAGGAGGAAATACAAGAGGAGCATAATATATATAGGAGGAAATACAAGAGAAACATAATATATATAGGAGGAAATACAAGAGGAACATAATATATATAGGAGGCAATACAAGAGGAACATAATATATATAGGAGGAAATACAAGAGGAACATAATATATATAGGAGGAAATACAAGAGGAACATTATATATAGGAGGAAATACAAGAGGAACATAATATATATAGGAGGAAATACAAGAGGAACATAATATATATAGGAGGAAATACAAGAGGAACATAATATACATAGGAGGAAATACAAGAGGAACATAATATACATAGGAGGAAATACAAGAGGAACATAATATATATAGGAGGCAATACAAGAGGAACATAATATATATAGGAGGAAATACAAGAGGAACATAATATATATAGGAGGAAATACAAGAGGAACATTATATATAGGAGGAAATACAAGAGGAACATAATATATATAGGAGCAAATACAAGAGGAACATAATATATATAGGACGAAATACAGGAGGAACATCATATATATATAGGAGGAAATACAAGAGGAACATAATATATATAGGAGGAAATACAAGAGGAACATAATATATATAGGAGGAAATACAAGAGGAACATAATATATATAGGAGGAAATACAAGAGAAACATAATATATATAGGAGGAAATACAAGAGGAACATAATATATATAGGAGGCAATACAAGAGGAACATAATATATATAGGAGGAAATACAAGAGGAACATAATATACATAGGAGGAAATACAAGAGGAACATAATATACATAGGAGGAAATACAAGAGGAACATAATATATATAGGAGGAACTACAAGAGGAGCATAATATATATAGGAGGGAATACAAGAGGAACATAATATATATAGGAGGAAATACAAGAGAAACATAATATATATAGGAGGAAATACAAGAGGAACATAATATATATAGGAGGCAATACAAGAGGAACATAATATATATAGGAGGAAATACAAGAGGAACATAATATATATAGGAGGAAATACAAGAGGAACATAATATATATATAGGAGGAAATACAAGAGGAACATAATATATATAGGAGGAAATACAAGAGGAACATAATATATATAGGAGGAAATACAAGAGGAACATAATATATATAGGACGAAATACAAGAGGAACATAATATATATATATAGGAGGAAATACAAGAGGAACATAATATATATAGGAGGAAATACAAGAGGAACATAATATATATAGGAGGCAATACAAGAGGAACATAATATATATATAGGAGGAAATACAAGAGGAACATAATATATATAGGAGGAAATACAAGAGGAACATAATATATATATAGGAGGAAATACAAGAGGAACATAATATATATAGGAGGCAATACAAGAGGAACATAATATATATAGGAGGAAATACAAGAGGAACATAATATATATAGGACGAAATACAAGAGGAACATAATATATATAGGAGGAAATACAAGAGGAACATAATATATATATAGGAGGAAATACAAGAGGAACATAATATATATAGGAGGCAATAGAAGAGGAACATAATATATATAGGAGGAAATACAAGAGGAACATAATATATATATATAGGAGGAAATACAAGAGGAACATAATATATATAGGAGGAAATACAAGAGAAACATAATATATTTAGGAGGAAATACAAGAGGAACATAATATATATATAGGAGGAAATACAAGAGGAACATAATATATATAGGAGGCAATAGAAGAGGAACATAATATATATAGGAGGAAATACAAGACGAACATAATATATATATAGGAGGAAATACAAGAGGAACATAATATATATATAGGAGGAAATACAAGAGGAACATAATATATATAGGAGGAAATACAAGACGAACATAATATATATATAGGAGGAAATACAAGAGGAACATAATATATATAGGAGGCAATACAAGAGGAACATAATATATATAGGAGGAAATACAAGAGGAGCATAATATATATAGGAGGCAATACAAGAGGAACATAATATATATAGGAGGCAATACAAGAGGAACATAATATATATATAGGAGGAAATACAAGAGGAACATAATATATATAGGAGGCAATACAAGAGGAACATAATATATATAGGAGGAAATACAAGAGGAGCATAATATATATAGGAGGCAATACAAGAGGAACATAATATATATAGGAGGCAATACAAGAGGAACATAATATATATAGGAGGAAATACAAGAGGAACATAATATATATAGGAGGCAATACAAGAGGAACATAATATATATAGGAGGAAATACAAGAGGAACATAATATATATAGGAGGCAATACAAGAGGAACATAATATATATAGGAGGAAATACAAGAGGAACATAATATATATAGGAGGAAATACAAGAGGAGCATAATATATATAGGAGGCAATACAAGAGGAACATAATATATATAGGAGGAAATACAAGAGGAACATAATATATATAGGAGGAAATACAAGAGCAATGCAATGCAATATATATATATATATATAGGAGGCAATACAAGAGGAACATAATATATATAGGAGGAAATACAAGAGAAACATAATATATATAGGAGGAAATACAGGAGGAACATAATATATATAGGAGGAAATACAAGAGGAACATAATATATATAGGAGGAAATACAAGAGGAACATAATATATATAGGAGGAAATACAAGAGGAACATAATATATATAGGAGGAAATACAAGAGGAACATAATATATATAGAAGGAAATACAAGAGGAACATTTTATATATATATAGGAGGAAATACAAGAGAAACATAATATATATAGGAGGAAATACAAGAGAAACATAATATATATAGGAGGAAATACAAGAGGAACATAATATATATATAGGAGGAAATACAAGAGGAACATAATATACATAGGAGGAAATACAAGAGGAACATAATATACATAGGAGGAAATACAAGAGGAACATAATATATATAGGAGGAAATACAAGAGGAACATAATATATATAGGAGGCAATACAAGAGGAACATAATATATATAGGAGGAAATACAAGAGGAACATAATATATATAGGAGGAAATACAAGAGGAACATTTTATATATATATAGGAGGCAATACAAGAGGAACATAATATATATATAGGAGGAAATACAAGAGGAACATAATATACATAGGAGGAAATACAAGAGGAACATAATATACATAGGAGGAAATACAAGAGGAACATAATATATATAGGAGGCAATACAAGAGGAACATAATATATATAGGAGGAAATACAAGAGGAACATAATATATATAGGAGGAAATACAAGAGGAACATTTTATATATATATAGGAGGAAATACAAGAGGAACATTTTATATATATATAGGAGGCAATACAAGAGGAACATAATATATATAGGAGGAAATACAAGAGAAACATAATATATATAGGAGGAAATACAAGAGAAACATAATATATATAGGAGGAAATACAAGAGGAACATAATATATATAGGAGGCAATACAAGAGGAACATAATATATATAGGAGGAAATACAAGAGGAACATTATATATAGGAGGAAATACAAGAGGAACATAATATATATAGGAGGAAATACAAGAGGAACATAATATACATAGGAGGAAATACAAGAGGAACATAATATATATAGGAGGAAATACAAGAGGAACATTATATATAGGAGGAAATACAAGAGGAACATAATATATATAGGAGGCAATACAAGAGGAACATTATATATAGGAGGAAATACAAGAGGAACATAATATATATAGGAGGAAATACAAGAGGAACATAATATATATAGGAGGAAATACAAGAGGAACATTATATATAGGAGGAAATACAAGAGGAACATAATATATATAGGAGCAAATACAAGAGGAACATAATATATATAGGACGAAATACAGGAGGAACATAATATATATATAGGAGGAAATACAAGAGGAACATAATATATATAGGAGGAAATACAAGAGGAACATAATATATATAGGAGGAAATACAAGAGGAACATAATATATATAGGAGGAAATACAAGAGAAACATAATATATATAGGAGGAAATACAAGAGGAACATAATATATATAGGAGGAAATACAAGAGGAACATAATATACATAGGAGGAAATACAAGAGGAACATAATATACATAGGAGGAAATACAAGAGGAACATAATATATATAGGAGGAACTACAAGAGGAGCATAATATATATAGGAGGGAATACAAGAGGAACATAATATATATAGGAGGAAATACAAGAGAAACATAATATATATAGGAGGAAATACAAGAGGAACATAATATATATAGGAGGCAATACAAGAGGAACATAATATATATAGGAGGAAATACAAGAGGAACATAATATACATAGGAGGAAATACAAGAGGAACATAATATATATAGGAGGAAATACAAGAGGAACATTATATATAGGAGGAAATACAAGAGGAACATAATATATATAGGAGGCAATACAAGAGGAACATAATATATATAGGAGGAAATACAAGAGGAACATAATATATATAGGACGAAATACAAGAGGAACATAATATATATATATAGGAGGAAATACAAGAGGAACATAATATATATAGGAGGAAATACAAGAGGAACATAATATATATAGGAGGAAATACAAGAGGAACATAATATATATATAGGAGGAAATACAAGAGGAACATAATATATATAGGAGGCAATACAAGAGGAACATAATATATATAGGAGGAAATACAAGAGGAACATAATATATATAGGACAAAATACAAGAGGAACATAATATATATAGGAGGAAATACAAGAGGAACATAATATATATAGGAGGCAATACAAGAGGAACATAATATATATAGGAGGCAATACAAGAGGAACATAATATATATAGGAGGAAATACAAGAGGAACATAATATATATAGGAGGAAATACAAGAGGAACATAATATATATAGGAGGAAATACAAGAGGAACATAATATACATAGGAGGAAATACAAGAGGAACATAATACATATATAGGAGGAAATACAAGAGGAACATAATATACATAGGAGGAAATACAAGAGGAACATAATATACATAGGAGGAAATACAAGAGGAACATAATATATATAGGAGGAAATACAAGAGGAACATAATATATATAGGAGGCAATACAAGAGGAACATAATATATATAGGAGGAAATACAAGAGGAACATAATATATATAGGAGGAAATACAAGAGGAACATTTTATATATATATAGGAGGAAATACAAGAGGAACATTTTATATATATATAGGAGGCAATACAAGAGGAACATAATATATATAGGAGGAAATACAAGAGGAACATAATATACATAGGAGGAAATACAAGAGGAACATAATATACATAGGAGGAAATACAAGAGGAACATAATATATATAGGAGGCAATACAAGAGGAACATAATATATATAGGAGGAAATACAAGAGGAACATAATATATATAGGAGGAAATACAAAAGGAACATTTTATATATATATAGGAGGAAATACAAGAGGAACATTTTATATATATATAGGAGGCAATACAAGAGGAACATAATATATATAGGAGGAAATACAAGAGAAACATAATATATATAGGAGGAAATACAAGAGAAACATAATATATATAGGAGGAAATACAAGAGAAACATAATATATATAGGAGGAAATACAAGAGGAACATAATATATATAGGAGGCAATACAAGAGGAACATAATATATATAGGAGGCAATACAAGAGGAACATTATATATAGGAGGAAATACAAGAGAAACATAATATATATAGGAGGAAATACAAGAGGAACATAATATATATAGGAGGCAATACAAGAGGAACATAATATATATAGGAGGAAATACAAGAGGAACATAATATATATAGGAGGAAATACAAGAGGAACATAATATATATAGGAGGAAATACAAGAGGAACATAATATATATATATAGGAGGAAATACAAGAGGAACATAATATATATAGGAGGCAATACAAGAGGAACATAATATATATAGGAGGAAATACAAGAGGAACATAATATATATAGGAGGAAATACAAGAGAAACATAATATATATAGGAGGAAATACAAGAGGAACATAATATATATAGGAGGCAATACAAGAGGAACATAATATATATAGGAGGAAATACAAGAGGAACATAATATATATAGGAGGAAATACAAGAGGAACATAATATATATAGGAGGAAATACAAGAGAAACATAATATATATAGGATGAAATACAAGAGGAACATAATATATATAGGAGGCAATACAAGAGGAACATAATATATATAGGAGGAAATACAAGAGGAACATAATATACATAGGAGGAAATACAAGAGGACCATAATATACATAGGAGGAAATACAAGAGGAACATAATATATATAGGAGGAACTACAAGAGGAGCATAATATATATAGGAGGGAATACAAGAGGAACATAATATATATAGGAGGAAATACAAGAGAAACATAATATATATAGGAGGAAATACAAGAGGAACATAATATATATAGGAGGCAATACAAGAGGAACATAATATATATAGGAGGAAATACAAGAGGAACATAATATACATAGGAGGAAATACAAGAGGAACATAATATATATAGGAGGAAATACAAGAGGAACATTATATATAGGAGGAAATACAAGAGGAACATAATATATATAGGAGGCAATACAAGAGGAACATAATATATATAGGAGGAAATACAAGAGGAACATAATATATATAGGACGAAATACAAGAGGAACATAATATATATATATAGGAGGAAATACAAGAGGAACATAATATATATAGGAGGAAATACAAGAGGAACATAATATATATAGGAGGAAATACAAGAGGAACATAATATATATATAGGAGGAAATACAAGAGGAACATAATATATATAGGAGGCAATACAAGAGGAACATAATATATATAGGAGGAAATACAAGAGGAACATAATATATATAGGATGAAATACAAGAGGAACATAATATATATAGGAGGAAATACAAGAGGAACATAATATATATAGGAGGCAATACAAGAGGAACATAATATATATAGGAGGCAATACAAGAGGAACATAATATATATAGGAGGAAATACAAGAGGAACATAATATATATAGGAGGCAATACAAGAGGAACATAATATATATAGGAGGAAATACAAGAGGAACATAATATATATAGGAGGAAATACAAGAGGAACATTATATATAGGAGGAAATACAAGAGGAACATAATATATATAGGAGGAAATACAAGAGGAACATAATATATATAGGAGGAAATACAAGAGGAACATAATATACATAGGAGGAAATACAAGAGGAACATAATATACATAGGAGGAAATAGAAGAGGAACATAATATATATAGGAGGCAATACAAGAGGAACATAATATATATAGGAGGAAATACAAGAGGAACATAATATATATAGGAGGAAATACAAGAGGAACATTATATATAGGAGGAAATACAAGAGGAACATAATATATATAGGAGCAAATACAAGAGGAACATAATATATATAGGACGAAATACAGGAGGAACATCATATATATATAGGAGGAAATACAAGAGGAACATAATATATATAGGAGGAAATACAAGAGGAACATAATATATATAGGAGGAAATACAAGAGGAACATAATATATATAGGAGGAAATACAAGAGGAACATAATATATATAGGAGGCAATACAAGAGGAACATAATATATATAGGAGGAAATACAAGAGGAACATAATATACATAGGAGGAAATACAAGAGGAACATAATATACATAGGAGGAAATACAAGAGGAACATAATATATATAGGAGGAACTACAAGAGGAGCATAATATATATAGGAGGGAATACAAGAGGAACATAATATATATAGGAGGAAATACAAGAGAAACATAATATATATAGGAGGAAATACAAGAGGAACATAATATATATAGGAGGCAATACAAGAGGAACATAATATATATAGGAGGAAATACAAGAGGAACATAATATACATAGGAGGAAATACAAGAGGAACATAATATACATAGGAGGAAATACAAGAGGAACATAATATATATAGGAGGAACTACAAGAGGAGCATAATATATATAGGAGGGAATACAAGAGGAACATAATATATATAGGAGGAAATACAAGAGAAACATAATATATATAGGAGGAAATACAAGAGGAACATAATATATATAGGAGGCAATACAAGAGGAACATAATATATATAGGAGGAAATACAAGAGGAACATAATATATATAGGAGGAAATACAAGAGGAACATAATATATATATAGGAGGAAATACAAGAGGAACATAATATATATAGGAGGAAATACAAGAGGAACATAATATATATAGGAGGAAATACAAGAGGAACATAATATATATAGGACGAAATACAAGAGGAACATAATATATATATATAGGAGGAAATACAAGAGGAACATAATATATATAGGAGGAAATACAAGAGGAACATAATATATATAGGAGGAAATACAAGAGGAACATAATATATATATAGGAGGAAATACAAGAGGAACATAATATATATAGGAGGCAATACAAGAGGAACATAATATATATAGGAGGAAATACAAGAGGAACATAATATATATAGGACGAAATACAAGAGGAACATAATATATATAGGAGGAAATACAAGAGGAACATAATATATATAGGAGGCAATACAAGAGGAACATAATATATATAGGAGGCAATACAAGAGGAACATAATATATATAGGAGGAAATACAAGAGGAACATAATATATATAGGAGGAAATACAAGAGGAACATAATATATATAGGAGGAAATACAAGAGGAGCATAATATATATAGGAGGAAATACAAGAGAAACATAATATATATAGGAGGAAATACAAGAGGAACATAATATATATAGGAGGCAAAACAAGAGGAACATAATATATATAGGAGGAAATACAAGAGGAACATAATATATATAGGAGGAAATACAAGAGGAACATAATATATATAGGAGGAAATACAAGAGGAGCATAATATATATAGGAGGAAATACAAGAGGAACATAATATACATAGGAGGAAATACAAGAGGAACATTATATATAGGAGGAAATACAAGAGGAACATAATATATATAGGAGGAAATACAAGAGGAACATAATATATATAGGAGGAAATACAAGAGGAACATTATATATAGGAGGAAATACAAGAGGAACATAATATATATAGGAGAAAATACAAGAGGAACATAATATATATAGGAGGAAATACAAGAGGAACATAATATATATAGGAGGAAATACAAGAGGAACATAATATATATAGGAGGAAATAGAAGAAGAATGTAATATATATACAGGAGGAAATACAAGAGGAACATAATATATATAGGAGGAAATACAAGAGGAGCATAATATATATAGGAGGAAATACAAGAGGAACCTAATATATATAGGAGGCAATACAAGAGGAACATAATATATATAGGAGGAAATACAAGAGGAACATAATATATATAGGAGGAAATACAAGAGGAATGTAATATATATAGGAGGAAATACAAGAGGAATGTAATATATATATTAGAGGAAATACAAGAGGAGCATAATATATATAGGAGGAAATACAAGAGGAATGTAATATATATATATAGGAGGAAATACAAGAGGAACATAATATATATAGGAGTAAATACAAGAGGAATGTAATATATATATAGGAGGAAATACAAGAGGAACATAATTAATATAGGAGGAAATACAAGAGGAGCATAATATATATAGGAGGAAATACAAGAGGAACATAATATATATAGGAGGAAATACAAGAGGAACATAATATACATAGGAGGAAATACAAGAGGAACATAATATATATAGGAGGAAATACAAGAGGAACATAATATATATAGGAGGACATACAAGAGGAGCATAATATATATAGGAGGAAATACAAGAGGAACATAATATATATAGGAGGCAATACAAGAGGAACATAATATATATAGGAGGAAATACAAGAGGAACATAATATATATAGGAGGCAATACAAGAGGAACATAATATATATAGGAGGAAATACAAGAGGAACATAATATATATAGGAGGAAATACAAGAGGAATGTAATATATATATAGGAGGAAATACAAGAGGAGCATAATATATATAGGAGGAAATACAAGAGGAGCATAATATATATAGGAGGAAATACAAGAGGAACATAATATATATATATAGGAGGAAATACAAGAGGAGCATAATATATATAGGAGGAAATACAAGAGTAACATTATATATAGGAGGAAATACAAGAGGAGCATAATATATATAGGAGGAAATACAAGTTGAGCATAATATATATAGGAGGAAATACAAGAGGAACATAATATATATAGGAGGCAATACAAGAGGAGCATAATATATATAGGAGGAAATACAAGAGGAACATAATATATATAGGAGGAAATACAAGTTGAGCATAATATATATAGGAGGAAATACAAGAGGAACATAATATATATAGGAGGCAATACAAGAGGAGCATAATATATATAGGAGGAAATACAAGAGGAACATAATATATATAGGACGAAATACAAGAGGAACATAATATATATATAGGAGGAAATACAAGAGGAACATAATATATATAGGAGGAAATACAAGAGAAACATAATATATATAGGAGGAAATACAAGAGGAACATAATATATATATAGGAGGAAATACAAGAGGAACATAATATATATAGGAGGCAATACAAGAGGAACATAATATATATAGGAGGAAATACAAGAGGAACATAATATATATATAGGAGGAAATACAAGAGGAACATAATATATATATAGGAGGAAATACAAGAGGAACATAATATATATAGGAGGCAATACAAGAGGAACATAATATATATAGGACGAAATACAAGAGGAACATAATATATATATAGGAGGAAATACAAGAGGAACATAATATATATAGGAGGCAATACAAGAGGAACATAATATATATATAGGAGGAAATTCAAGAGGAACATAATATATATAGGAGGAAATACAAGAGGAACATAATATATATAGGAGGAAATACAAGAGGAGCATAATATATATAGGAGGAAATACAAGAGAAACATAATATAAATAGGAGGAAATACAAGAGGAACATAATATATATAGGAGGCAATACAAGAGGAACATAATATATATAGGAGGAAATACAAGAGGAACATAATATATATAGGAGGAAATACAAGAGGAACATAATATATATAGGAGGAAATACAAGAGGAGCATAATATATATATAGGAGGAAATACAAGAGGAACATACTATACATAGGAGGAAATACAAGAGGAACATTATATATAGGAGGAAATACAAGAGGAACATAATATATATAGGAGGAAATAGAAGAGGAACATTATATATAGGAGGAAATACAAGAGGAACGTAATATATATAGGAGGAAATACAAGAGGAACATAATATATATAGGAGGAAATACAAGAGGAATGTAATATATATATAGGAGGAAATACAAGAGGAACATAATATATATAGGAGGAAATACAAGAGGAGCATAATATATATAGGAGGAAATACAAGAGGAACATAATATATATAGGACGAAATACAAGAGGAACATAATATATATAAGAGGAAATACAAGAGGAACATAATATACATAGGAGGAAATACAAGAGGAACATAATATATATAGGAGAAAATACAAGAGGAACATAATATATATAGGAG